>NW_018165013.1:419884-420124 GCF_001263595.1 Phalaenopsis equestris | reverse complement strand
AAGGAAGTTCACTGATAATGAGTCACTGATAATGAGACTGTTGCACTTACCCAAGAGTGTAGTGCAATTATTCAGAAAAAGCTTCCTGAAAAATTAAAAGATCCAGGTATTTTGACTATACCGTGTGCTATCAGTGAAAGATTTTATGGAAGAGCTTTATGTGATTTGGGAGCCAACATTAATCTTATGCCTCTATCAATTTTCAAAAGATTAGGATTAGGAAAAGTCTCACCTACTTCT
>NW_018165013.1:419414-419846 GCF_001263595.1 Phalaenopsis equestris | reverse complement strand
GAGTTATAGAAGATGTGTTAGTAAAAGTTGATAAATTTATCTTTTTTGTGGATTTTATTATTTTAGATATGGAGGAAGATAAAGAAATACCTATAATTTTAGGGAGACCTTTTTAGCTACTAGAAGAGCTATGATATATGTTTAAAAGGGAGAATTAACTATGAGAGTTAACGATCAAGAAGTTACTTTTAACATTGCGAAATCTATGAAATACCCTACTGATGAAAGAGATAATGAATCTTTTTGCATGAAAATTAGTGAACATCTAGTGAACGAGCATTTTAAAGAATATTTTGAAGAGAAAAAGGATTTTGAAGATAAAGATGAAGTTATTTTGGACGAAATAGAAAATGAAGAATTAGATTATGTTCAGGAAAGATTTGAGATGCTAGATATTACAGGAAATGCTGATAAGAATCTAGTTCCGTCAAT
>NW_018165013.1:418785-419223 GCF_001263595.1 Phalaenopsis equestris | reverse complement strand
TCGATCTGTATGCACAGAATTATACTGGATGAACAATATAAACCAAGAGTTGATCCACAAAGGAGATTAAACCCAATGATGAAAGAAGTAGTCAAGAAGGAAATTTTGAAATGGTTGGACACTGGAATTATATATCCTATTTCGGACAGTGCTCGGGTAATTCCAATTCGTTATGTTCCTAAGAAAGGAGGGGTGACTGCTAAAGCACAAGAGAATAATGAGTTAATACCTATGAGACAAGTTACTAGGTGGTATATTTTCATTGACTATTGAAAATTAAACACTGCCACTAGGAAAGATCACTTCCGTTTACCATTTTTAGACCAAATAGTGGATAGACTTACTGGGCACAAAAATTATTATTTTTTAGATGGATATACTGGCTACTATAAAATTCCTTTTGCTCAATATTTAATAGTCCTTTTGGGAATTTTGCTT
>NW_018165013.1:417919-418469 GCF_001263595.1 Phalaenopsis equestris | reverse complement strand
GTTAGGAGTTTTCTTGGACATGTTGGTTTTTACAGGCGTTATGTTAAAGGTTAACAAAAAATTACCAAACCTCTATGCCAACTTTTGGAAAAATACAAGAAATTTGAATTTTTTAAAGACTGTTTAAATGCCTTTGAGTTATTAAAAGAAAAGCTAATCACAACCCCTATAATAGTTTCACCTAACTAGGAGAAACCATTCGAACTGATGTGCGATGTTAGTGATTATGCTATTGGAGCCGTTCTTGGACAAAGGTATGATAAGATTTTTAAAGTTATATACTACGCTAGTAAAACTCTTAACAATGCTCAAATTAACTACATTATTACTGAAAAAGAGTTACTGGCTATTGTGTACAGTTTTGACAAATTTAGATCTTATTTAATTGAGATTAAATGTGTTGTGCACACTGATCACTCTGCTATTAAATATCTGATGCGAAAGAAGGATGCCAAACCAAGGTTAATTAGATGGATATTTTTTATGCAAGAATTTGATTTTATGGTTATTGATAGAAAGGGAACTGATAATCAAATTGCTGATCATTTGT
>NW_018165013.1:417367-417884 GCF_001263595.1 Phalaenopsis equestris | reverse complement strand
TGAAATTACGGACAGTTTCCCTGATGAACAACTCTATAATAATAATGAGTGGAAAATACCATGGTATGCTGATATTGTTAATTATATTGTAAGTGATATTTTACCACCTATGCTGACATTGCAACAGCAAAGAAAATTCATTCATGATGCGAAAACATATTTTTTGGATGAGCCTTATTTATATAAATAATGTAAGTATCTTATTATGATAAGATGTGTACCTATTAAAGAAACTGAACTAATTATTCAGAAATGTCATGATTCTGAATTTGGAGGACATTTTGAAATTGATAAAACTGCTTATAAAATTTTACAAGCTGGATTCTATTGGCCTACTCTATTTAGAGATGTTTATAGATACATAAAAACTTGTGATCGATGCCAACGAGTAGGTAATATATCTCGAAGAAATGAAATGCCTTTAAATTTCATGTTAGAGGTTGAGATCTTTGGTGTTTGGGGATTGGATTTCATGGGACCATTTATTCCTTCATCTGGGAACTTATAGAACTTAATT
>NW_018165013.1:407409-417264 GCF_001263595.1 Phalaenopsis equestris | reverse complement strand
AATGCCGAGAGTGATTATCACTGATGGAGGATCCCATTTCAGAAATAAATACATTCAGAGATTGGTAGAAAAGTTTAATGTTATTCATAGAATCTCTACTTCCTATCACCCTCAGACCAGTAGGTTAGTTGAAATTTCTAATAGAAAGATTAAACAAATACTGGACAAGATTGTAAACCCTAGTAGAGTAGATTGGTCTACTAGACTAGATACTGCATTATGGGCATGCATTATGTGCTTACAGGACTAACAGGACTACTTATAAAACTCCCATTGGAATGACTCCTTACAGGCTAATTTTTGGAAAGAGTTGTCACTTACCAGTAGAATTGGAGCATAAAGCATATTGGGCGATTGTAAAATTCAATTATAATTTGAAAGATGATGATGAGAAGAGATTGTTACAAATGAATAAATTAGAAGAATTAAGAAATGAATCTTATGATAACGACAGATATTATAAGGAGAAACTAAAGTTATGGCATGATCGGAATATTGAAGATTAACCAGAAGAACTTTGAACCAGGATAAAAAGTTTTGCTTTACAATACAAGGCTGAAGTTATTCCCTAGGAAATTGAAGTCTCGTTGGTTAGGACCCTTTACTGTGACTCAAGTTTATACTTACGGAGCTGTTGAAAATAAAGATCAAAAGACTAGGAAGAGATTTAAAGTAAATGAACACAAATTAAAGCCATATTTTGAGTGTAAAAGACCAAGTTTTAAAGTGGTTTTAATGGTCAGTCCACCTGAATAATATCTGAATATGTCGGGCTGACGACGTTAAACCAAGCACTTTATGGGAGGCAACCCATAGTTATCTTTATTTTTATTTTTATTGCGATTATAGTGTTTTTGTTTGAAATTATCGTTAGTTTGTAGTAGATTTACTTTACTACCTATATATCTATGCTTGTGATTTGATTTGAACTTATGTGTTTGCTTTACTTTCAAATTTTGCTTTTAGATCTTAGTATAGTTGAGATTGAGCATAAAATGTTTGTTTTCAGCATTTAGAGTGTTGTGGCTTGGATTGCGATGCTGAATTGATGTATTAAGGTTGGGAAAATACCGAACTTATGTGTGTCGTGTAACGTGTATTGTAACCCTTGGATTTTAAATATAATTGTAATGTCTGTGTTGTGAATGTTTATTTGTGTTAGTACATCATTTAATCACTTAAAACTTATGATCACTTAAATTTATGTAATTTATGTATAGAATGATTGAACGAATGTCGACGAGGCTTGAAATTGATCAAAATCACAAAAATATAGAAATTGAACTAATTTCGAAAATCTCGCCGACGGCGCCATCGACGCCACCGATGGTGGAGTTTTCCCGAAACTTCTATTTAATTCAATAGAGCTCAAAGACGCCGCCCCCGGGGCCAACCCCCCCCGCTGGTGCTGACGACCCCGCCGACGGCGAGATCCCAAAAGACACTTTTAACCACGATTTTGACCAGTCTACTGCCAAAGAATGGGTTTACCCTATGAAACCCATTAGTAAAGCTAATTTAAAGACGTATGAATCCCATGAAGGATGGAGATATGGGAGTAGGAATAAAGAACCTTCTACTGGTAGAGATATCCCCTCTACTAGTTATGACCTTCCTTCCTCTAGTTCCCCTTCCCTTCAAGATTTAATGAATGAGTTAACCTTGCAATGGAAGAGTATAGAGGAAATAAATGAAATAATTGGGGGATTAGAACGTAGACATGATTATCAAATCTACCCATTAAGTTTTAAGGGCTTAGTAGTGAGCTAGGCTTAATCAAAATTTTATCTAATGAGGTTTAGAAAATGCCCTATAATTAATTTAAAATTTTAAAATAATACAAGCCCATCGTTGAAAATCAAACTGGTTAAGTCCCTTAATCAGCCCAAATTTCCCCCAAGGGCCTTTACTTGTATAATTTGTAATAGAAACATCAAGTGATAATTATCCCACTTAAAGGGATAATCAAAACATCAAGGTTCATTGAGCATAAGGGTATGAATTGTGTGAACCATATTACAAACATAATAAGACCAAAAGGAACATGAGACGACTCGAGAGATTGTGAAATATCTAGGGTATTACTCAGGACCTTTTCATGATCCTTTGGCAATCTCGGAGGCCACTTGTGCATGTTATGATTTGCTGGATGGAATCATCCCCAGATATGAACAAATTAGACTCATCAAGGTATGACATAGGATCTTGTAGACAAACCTTAAACCCATGTTCTCTGTTTTCCTACAAGCATGTTTTAATTCCTGGAAAATTATATATATGCTTTGCAAATACTAACCTTTCAGGTGGAGGAATGAGAAGAATCAACAGGTACGCTTTTAAGTTATTCCATTGTAATTTATTTTTTATTTTGCACCTCTTATTTCCTGCCCATAAACATGCATGTTAAACAACAAGGTCACCTTGCATGTCAAAACTGAAACTTTTAGAGTAACCACAAAACTGAGACCAAAACAAAATTAAGAAATCAAAACAAGATAAAAATCCACCCCCACAGCAGTCAAAATATAAGACAACTCAAAATTTAATTACAAACAAAACAAAACAAAAATTGCAACTAAATGAAAAGGTCTTTATCATATAATTAGGAATCTCTCCAAAGAGGTAAACTACATTTGCTCACAAGATTTCCCAAGCTCTAAATGAAGGAATGGAACTTATTGAGTTGAGTTTAGTAAACACATTTAGGCTAAGTGGATTCGAAAAAAATAGTGGTGTCGGAGCGAGGGAACCGTGGGATCCTGACCGATGTCACTCAAATCAATTTCAATATGCCCCATGATATTTAAAGCAACCATAACCTCAAGGAACATTTGATTTGACATCAGGACTTGACACATTAGAAAACATAAGCTTGCCACGACCAGAAGCTTGGAGCTAGCATTCTGGGCAGTATGACCATCTTCAACAACAGAACATGTCTACACCAACTAAACCATTCTTTAAAAACAAAACAATAAGCCTAGGATTTTGAGGTTGTCTGCTTAATGCGACATAAATCCTCAACTTATATTTAGGCTTTTTTATGGCTCTATTATACAATAAAATCCCCAACTTGTTTTAGGATTCTGAGGTTGTCAAGACCAAAATCCTCACATTTTCCAGGCTATTTGTGCGATCATTTCTCAGGAATGTAAGTCTTAATTAATAAAATTGGTAGGATGACACACATAATATCTTTTTGAAACTGAATTCAAATCATAGGATATTCTAGGACGTCACCTAGGATCTCCTTAAGATCTGTGACATCCTCTAGTTCTTCTTCCTTTGGATTCCAAAATATAATGTTCCAAATTTGAGTCATTCCCCTTTCACTCTTATTTGTCCGACCTTTTTGAAAAGTTCTATCCTTTAAATCTCTTAAGACAACATCCCATTATTTTTATCAAGAGTTTTCTTAGGTAACTTTAGTTATCTAAGATATAATTACTATATGTGCTTGGCTTTATAAGAAACTTTCAAGAACATATCTTAATATAAATCCTATTTAAACTTTCATATTAAATGGGGGAACTTGTCGGCTCATAATAAAATGATTTTGCAGACCAAACAAATATCATTCATTTCTTAGTTTATTTGATTGAGCCTCACTTTCAAGTCATGTGTTTATCTTTTGGGATAGATACATGGCTTGAGGTGTAGTGCTCTTTCATCTAAACTTTGAAAGATATAGGATCGATTTTGATTTTATATTTTTTTAAACAAAAAAAAATATATAAACTAAATGCCCTTCTAAAGCGGGCGTTGGGAATTCCATTTCGGCAACTGACAGCTTCCGTAGGACCCTTAAAATTGTGTCGACACACACATCGCCTCATTACTAAGTCTTTGCATTGTTTATACAAATATGGGTCATCCAAAAAATAAGCTTTTGCATCATGAATGAATTTTTTTTCCTGTTGCTTTGTTAATCTATATGGTAAAATACCACTAACAATATAATTTACAATATCAACATACCACAATATTTTTTATCCTTTTACAGCATAAAGTTGTTCATCAAGAAAAGTTTCATTAATTTCTTTTTCTAAATCAAGAATTCCTTTTTTTTCTAGCCTAGATAGATGATAAGGAATTTGATTATCAGTCCATTTCCTATCGAATACCACAAAATCAAACTCTTGCATCAGAATTGCCCATCTAATTAATCTTGGTTTTGCATCCTTCTTTTGTATTAAATATTTAATAGCCGAATGGTCATGATCGTTGAAGATAAAGCTGAAGGATTTATCATCCCACCATTGGTATTTAAATTAAGATCGAGTTTGAAGTCTGCTTCATTAACTCAATCTCAAAGAAGAAGCCATAGTCGATGGGCTCGAAAGGACATTAAAGCAAAAATTCCAAAAAAGATACCTTTTGATGAATTTCTTCACAAAGAGGAACTTGGATTACTGTAGGTCTCTCTGCTCCTACGAGGTAGCAGGTTTCACCAGAAGATGAATACTAATGGATATGAAAGTATTCAAAAGATAGTAGCTAACTTATCATCATTTCATGGTCATAGTGAGGAGAAGGAGAAGCTCGCTCCTATCACTAAAGTCTATCACTAAAGTCCCATACAGTGTTCCAGAGATTGACCACTAAAGAAGGATGTTCAGTTGTTGAGCTACTTAAATTAGTAGCATGTGTGGTGTCCCCTTGAATGAAGAAAGAAACCTTGAGGGATGTCAGTTCTGCCCAACAATCTCAGAAGTCAACGGAAGTTTTGTTAGCCCGTATTTCTTCTGGGGTGTCGAGTTGATACCATCATTATTAACATTGATTTTTCTACTACTCCTGCTCTAGGATCTACCAAACCTCGACTAGCCAAGTCATGTCTGGGTCTAAGGATACGTTCAGTTTTTGCTCATAAGAGTGCCCCAAGAAGGAGAAGATAAAGAAGTCTGCCGATATTGTGTTTGGTCTCCACTGCAGGGAGAGTACCTCTCTTTGACATACTGATGCCTCCCTTAAGACACCTCATCTCAAGAAATCACTGCCAAAGAAGAAGGTATGGATACTCAAGGTTTCTAGAACAATACAATTCAATGTGCTTGCAGGGAAAAATTGTGGAAGGAAGCAAAGATTCGAAGTATCAGACATCTTTGCAGCTATTTCTACTAAGTTAGATGAACAAGTAGAGGATGTTCAAGAAAATCCTCTGAATCTCAAAATACTCCAAGAAGCAATAGTTAAAGAGAAATTTGAAAAGCTCAGGGTGAAGATTTCTGAGTTAGTTAAAGAATATTAAGTAGCCATCGATGATTATGAAGATTTTGATTTCAACAATTATCTTGATGAAGATTTCATGGATGTTCATGTCATCGAGACTAGAGTTGTCACACCTGTGCACGATGCCCAACCTCTTGTTAAAGGGAATGCCGCAGATGAATTTAGTGGGGATAGTTTCTTAAGAGACAATCAAATCAATCGGATGGAAAAGAGAATGGAAGAGATGGTCTCCATACCTACAGTTAATGGACAATCACAGTCACAGCAGGTAGCTTCTCCAGGAGTCAACCAGCCAGAAATAGTTCATATTACCTAAGAAAGAAGAGAAGTTGCCTCCACCAATAGAGACGAGCATAAAAAGAAGGATTCCTCACCAAGTACCATACTGGAGAAAGATATTAAACAATTAGTCAAACAATAAGCTCGGGAGGCCTTAGCCCAATCTAAGGGTAGTGTATTGATTTAAAGGGGTAAACCTTACCCGGATGAGTTCGATATCGTACCCTACCCTAAGGGTTTTGTGTCGCCAAACTTTAAGAGATTTGATGGGACCAGAAATGTTAGACAACATATAACGCATTTCCAAGCCAGTTATGCCAACACCAGAGGTAATGAAGCTTTGCTCTTATGACAGTTAGTCAGCAGCCTACAGGAATTGTATTTGATTGGTATGTGAAGCTACCCAACTGATTGGTCAAGATGGTTGCTGAGTTAAAATAGTTGTTCATGAAAAGATTTGTCAGAGCAAAATATCATGTTTCTATTTGAGATGTTGTAGTTGAGAGGCAAAATCCTAATGAGACTTTGGTGGACTACATCTTGAGGTGGAGAAAACTTGGCATGAAATGTGAAAATCAACTATAGGAACAACATGTGATTGAGATTCCACTCAAAAGTATCCTTGGGCCAGTAACTTTCATGCTTAAAGGACTCACAATCAAGTCCTTCAAAAAGCTGCTAAGCAAAGCCAGCAGTTTACAAGAAGAAGTAAAGCGCATAGACTCCCAAGAAAAGTCAGATAAGACTAGGAAAACCAAGATTTTTTAGAAGAAGTCTCGGTCGATAAGGGAAAGTAGCAGATAAAGATACAAACAGAGCATTCTCACCAACGTTCTCAGCAATCTTCACAGAATGCTCAACAACAAGTACAGCAGTATGGCAAGCTAGCCAGCAGTCACGCTAGGGAGGATTGTACTAAGCAAAAGGTAGAATGGGTCCGACTCTTTCAGAATGAAAGAATAGGGTATATTCTTTCAAAGATGAGATTGTGCCAAATATATTAAAAAATTTAATGAAGAAGTTCAAGTTTAGAATACCAGAATGAAGAGGTTGGAAGATGTCGACAAGAACGAGAATCCCAATTTCTGCTCGTACCACAAGACCTTGAGACACACAATAGAGGGTTGTTTCATCTTCAAGGACTGGCTCGAGAGGAATTTTAAAGAAGGAAATATATTAATCTTGAAGGAATATTTCAAAGAACATGAAAAAGGTTCTATAAATATGATTGCAGCGGAGCCAATCACTCCGATAGATTCATATTTATAAAATGATGGATGGAGTACATTTTGGAGCAAGTCATCCAAGAAGATAGTGGATCAGATTCAGATCACTTCAGCTTAGGTAGCTGTTCAGAGTCTACAGCTTGCTCAGCCCAAGATGGAGATTTCATGAGAGAAACCACCGTAACCAGAGTAAAAAAAGAAGAATAATGTCATGAAAATCGATAGCGTAGGGGGTAGGATAGGGGCTGCCTCTATTAGATTGGTTGTCTCAGATTCGGGGAAGAAAATCCCCAAACCTTTGACCATATATGATTATCTTTTTACCCCACCCGGGTATTATGAATATATTGGTTATGATTTCGTCTAAGTTTTAACTATTTCTAGTGATAACTTAACTGACATTGCTCAATATAACTTCAATCTCTATTCCCAAACCAATCCTCAAATCGTGCTTAAGTCCGATGAACCTATTAACAAAAATGACAAAGATGTCAACGACAGCTGTTACGATAGCACCTACGATAGCACCAGGAGTGAGAGGAGTGAGAAGCCAGTCCTTGAGTGCCACGGTGCACCACTTGCTATCAACTTGGATCTCTCTGATTAAGAAGAAACACCAGAAATTTTGCCTACAACATATCAGGAAGAAGAAATCATAAAGATAAATCTAAGGAGCGAGAAAGCGTTACCCTCAAGGTCAGCACCAGTGGATAAAGGAAAACAAATAGTAACTCTAGAAGATCTACCTCCACCCTCGTCAGTGGAATAACCACACAACCAAGTAAAGATTAGAGTATTATATAAAGTGGATTATATTGTGTTAGCTCATATTAGGAGCTTACTGGCCAAACTAAGCATTTATGATGCTCTAATCATATCAAAGGAGATGAGAGAGTCTCTAGTTACAACCTTACTTGACTCGGTTATTTGGTTAGCTCAGTTGTACAGCACATCCTCAGATGAAGTTTGCTCATTAAAGGAATAGTCTGGGATAGTCTTCACAGATGAAGACTTGTTGATCGGTGACTAGAGAAAAATATGTTGAGATTTTCATACCTCTTTTATACTATTTTTGATGATATTTCACTTTAAAGAAATGTATATTTGATGTTTTGTTGCAGGAATGATGAAATAGGGTCATTGGAGCAAAAAGATGCAAAAAGGAGCAAATTTGGAGCGGAAAGGACCAATATAAGAAGAATTGAACTAGGGCGCCGACGGCGCCATCGACCCTGCCGACGATGATTTTCTCGAGACTCCAGAATTAATTCATTAAGACGGTTCACCGACGGCGAGCTCGGCGGTTATGTCCAACTAGACTTTGGATGAGGACAAATTTGGAAGGGATGCTTAGGCAACGCTTGGGAAAGCTCATCCACAACTTTAAAAGAAGATTTTAGCTGAAAATTGAGAGGAGGGGAGAGACTCTAGAGGTTCTGGAGGTTAGAGAGGTTCCATCAGTGTATAGAGAATTTACTAGAGTGTCAAAAGTGTGAGAAATTCTTTGAGAGATTGTAAGAGTAGAGGGAAAGTGAGAGATTTCTTCCTTCTTACTGCTTCGAAGAGGAATTCTGTGTGCTGTAAAGAAAGGAAGAGATTCAGAGGAACTTTGAGGAGTTTTCTTGGTTGAAATTAGAGATAAGTTTATTTATTGTTGTAGTTTGTATGACTTTGCTTTTATATATGAATTTTGAGTTTTGTTGTATTTTCCCCATGAGATCTGAGTAGTTTTCTCTGTCTTTGTCCTTATCTTGAGATTTGTGAAATGGTGATTTGAATTGGTGGAGTCATGAAAATGTTAAAGAAATTGTGATGATCTTTTCACTTCGATATTAATTTACTTTCAATTTGGTCAATTGATTTGTTAAAATATATTTAGTTTTACAACTAAAGCGAAGATTATATCCAAGATTCAGGGAAGTCAAAGACCTTGGAAGTTGGGTGCAAATAAATGGGGAAATAAAATTATCGAGCGTAGAATTGGAGATTTTAAAGTGACAGACTAAAATCCCTAATTCGGTCCTATCATTTGGGTGTTGAAGTGTAGATGTTAGCCCTCAGTCGAGGGGAACGTGGGAGCTCCAAAGTGAGAGCTAGTATCCTCCCAGCCTAGCCGCAGATTCAGTAAATAAGCATAGGATTAGTCAATGTTCTTTATGTCTGGACCAAATGGTAAAGAATAAGTATGCTCCTTTTTGGCATAATATAATTTAAACTCACTCACTTTATCCATTCACTATAATTTCTTGACAAGGAGAAGGATGTTTTCTTATATATTGAATATCACATTAAAAACTTCATTAGTATATTTAGTTATTTAATAGTTATTAAAATTACATATTTATTTCAATTGCCTATTAGTGACAGATAAGCAAATTAAATTTCATTGTTGAGATTAAAGTATTTCTTTTCTAAAATCTTAGTTCGTAGTTCTAATATTACTCCCTGTGGGATCGATATCTAGGACTCCATTAAGGCCCTATATTACTTGAGTGATACGTATACTTGCGTTGATAAGTGTGAATTTTTATTACATCCATATTTATCGAATCTATAATTATTATTATGTTTTGGTACAGTTGCTGAGGAATTAAATCTCTTAGCAGCAGTATTAAATATTTATATTTTTAAGCATATATAAAGTATCGGTCAAGTTTTTGGCGTCGTTTCCCGGGAGTGGCTAAACAAAAATTACAATTAGAGTAACGAACAAATTAGGATTATTAGAAAAATTTTACTTGAATTGCAACTTATTTTCATATTTAGTTAGTTAGATTACTATGTACTGATTTGAAATTGTATGCGTAAATTTGAAACTGAAAATCTTATACCCTACGATTATGAATTAGAATGCACTGTTAAAAAGATTAGAAGATTGATAAGAGAACCTATAAATTTTGATACAATGAAAAACAACCTGAACAATCAAGGAATTGAGAATGAACTCCAACCTAGACCCCTACGAGATTATGCAATTCCTACAACAGATGAAATTCACTTATCTATCCAAAATCCTGATGTAGCTGCTAATTCATTTGAGCTTAAACCTGCTATTATCCAAATGGTACAAAACAATCAATTCGGAGGTACACCAAATGAAGATCCTAATTTACACCTC
>NW_018165013.1:396598-406596 GCF_001263595.1 Phalaenopsis equestris | reverse complement strand
ATCAATTAGGGCATATTGCTACTGCGCTTAGTAACCAAACATTAGGAACTTTTCCGAGTACTGTGGAACCAAATCCTAAAGATCAAAGAAAAGAATAGATAAAAGTGATACAATTACAAAGTGGAAAAGAATTAGAGACATCAGTGCAAAAAAAATGGAAACTAAAAAAGAGAAAGTGGATACTGACAAAGAAAGTATCATGAATACCCAGACTTAGAATATCCATTTACACCAATGAAGATTACTGTGGAGAAACCTCCACCACCGTTTCCTCAAAGATTGAAGCAATGCAAACAGAATAAACAATTTTCCAAATTTTTAGAAATTCTTAAGAAGTTAACGGTAAATATTCCCTTCGTAGAAGCTTTAGAGCAAATGCCCAATTATGTGAAATTTATGAAAGATATTCTGAACAAGAAAATGAAGTTCACAGATAACTAAACTATTACACTTAGAGAAGCGTGTAGTGCAATTATTCAGAAAAAGCTTCCTAAAAAATCAAATGATCCTGGCAGTTTCACTATACCATGTGCTATCGATGAAAAATTCTATGGAAGTGCCTTATATGATTTGGGAGCCAGCATTAATCTTATGTCCCTATAAATTTTCAAAAGATTAGGATTAGGAGAAGTCTCACCTGCTTATGTAACTCTTCAGATAGCAGATCGTTCAGTTACATATCCTAAGGGAGTTATAGAAGATGTGTTAGTAAAAGTGGATAAATTTATCTTTCCTGTGGATTTCATTGTTTTAGATATGGAGGAAGATAAGGAAATACCTATCATTTTAGGGAGACCATTTTTAGCTACTGGAAAAGCTATGATAGATGTTCAAAAAGGAGAATTAAATATGAGAGTTAACAATCAAGAAGTGACACTTAACTTTGTGAAATCTTTGAAATACCTTGCTGTTGAAAGAGATAATGAATATTTTCGCATGGAAATTAGTGAACGTCTATTGAATGAACATTTTAGAGAATATTTTGAAGAGAAAGAAGAATTTGAAGATAGTGATGAAGTTATTTTGGATGAATTAGAAAATTATGAATTATATTATGTTCAGGAAAGATTTAAGATACTAGATATTACAGAAAATGTTGATAAGAATATAGTTCCATCAATTATAAAACCACCAGAAATTGAGTTGAAAATATTGTTGAGCCACTTGAAGTATGTGTTTCTGGGAGACTTATCTACATTACCTGTAATTATATATTCAGATTTTATTGATTTGGAAGAGAAAAGACTGTTAGATACATTGAAAAGATATAAGAAAGCTTTTGGTTGGACCTTAGCTAATATTAAGGGAATCAGTCCTTCGATATGTATACACAGAATTATATTAGATGAACAATATAAACCAAGAGTTGATCCACAAAGGATATTAAATCCCATGATGAAAGAAGTAGTTAAGAACAAAATTTTGAAATGGTTAGACACTGGAATTATATATCCTATTTCAGATAGTGCGTGGGTAAGTCCAATTCATTGTGTTCCTAAGAAAAGAGGAGTGACCGTTGAAACAAAAGAAAATAATGAATTAATACCTATGAGACAAGTTACTGGGTGGCTTATTTGCATTGATTATAGAAAATTAAACACAGCCACCAAGAAAGATCACTTCCCGTTGCCCTTTTTAGATCAAATAGTAAACAGATTTGTTGGGCACAAATATTTTTATTTTTTAGATGGATATACCAGTTACCATCAAATTCCTATTGCGCCTGAGGATGAAGAAAAGACAACATTTATTGGATTATGTAATGCACCTGCAACATTCCAGAGATGTATGATGTCCATATTTAGTAAGTTAATTGATGATGGATTGTAAGTATTTATGGATGATTTCTCTATATTTGGAACATCATTTGACGCATGCTTAAATTATCTTAAAGAACCAATTTAGTTCTGAATTAGGAGAAATGTTAATTTATGGTTGCAGGAGGAATTGTATTAGGGCATAAAATTTCAGAAGATGGTATGGAAGCAAACCCTGCAAAAATTCAAGTTATATCTAAACTAACACCTCCTACTAATGTAAGAGAGGTTAAGAGTTTTTTTAGACAGGTTAGTTTTTACTGGCATTTTATTAAAGATTTTTCAAAAATTACCAAACCTCTATGCCAACTTTTAGAAAAGGACAAGAAATTTTAATTTACTGAAAGCTGTTGAAATGCCTTTGAGTTATTAAATGAAAAATTAACCACAGCCCCAATTATATTTACACCTAACTGGGAGAAATCATTTGAACTAATGTGTGATGCTAGTGATTATGCTATTGGAGTTGTTCTTAGACAAATATATGAAAAGATTTTTAAAGTTATATATTATGCTAGTAAAACTCTTAATGATGAACAAATTAATTATACTGTTACTGAAAAAGAGTTAGTGGTCATTGTGTATTCTTTAGATAAATTTAGATCTTATTTAATTGGAGCTAAATGTGTTGTGCACACTGATCACTCTGCTATTAAATATCTAATGTAAAAGAAGGATACAAAACCAAGGTTGATTAGATGGATACTTTTGATGCAGGAATTT
Organism: Phalaenopsis equestris; assembly: GCF_001263595.1. Classification (NCBI taxonomy): domain Eukaryota; kingdom Viridiplantae; phylum Streptophyta; class Magnoliopsida; order Asparagales; family Orchidaceae; genus Phalaenopsis; species Phalaenopsis equestris. The sequence goes on along the minus strand of NW_018165013.1, from coordinate 404,056 downwards.
GATCTTGTGGTAATTGATTGAAAGGGAACTGATAATCAAATTGCTGATCATTTGTCGAGACTAGAAAATCATGAATTATTTGAGACTGACAACGAAATTATAGACAGTTTCCCTGATGAATAACTTTATAATATTAATGAGAGGAAAATACCATGGTATGTTGATATTGTTACCATGGTATGTTAATATTATATTGTAAGTGATATTTTGCCACCTATGCTGACACCGCAACAACAACAAAAATTCATTCATGATGCGAAAGCATATTTTTGAGATGAGCCTTATTTGTATAAACAATGTAAGGATCTGATTATGAGAAGATGTGTACCTTATGAAGAAACTGAGCTGATCATTCAGAAATGTCATTATTTTGAATTTGGAGGATATTTTAGGATTGATAAAACTACTTATAAAATTTTACAAGCTGGATTTTATTGGCCTGCTATCTTTAGAGATGTTTATAGATACATAAAAACTTGTGATCGATGTCAACGAGTAGGCAATATATCTAGAAGAATTTAAATGCGTCTAAATTTCATGTTAGAAGTTGAGATCTTTGATGTTTGGGGATTAGCATTTATGGGACCATTTATTCCTTCATTTGGGAACTTATATATATTAATTGCAGTACACTACATTTATAAGTGGATTGAAGTGCAAGCTTTACCTCATTGTGACGCTAAAAGTGTTTCAAGGTTTTTAATGAAAAATATTTTCACTAGATACGGAATGCCTAGAATGATTATCACTGACGGAGGATCTCATTTTAGGAATAAATATATTCAGAGATTAGCAGAGAAGTTTAATATTATTCATAGAATCTCTACTGCCTATCATCCTCAAACTAGTGGGTTAGCTGAAGTTTCTAATAGAGAGATTAAACAAATACTTGAAAAGACTGTAAACCATAATAGAGTAGATTGGTCCACTAGACTGGATACCGCATTATGGGCTCACAGGACTGCTTATAAGTCTCCTATTGGAATGACTCCTTACAGACTGATTTTTGAAAAAACTTGTCACTTACCAGTAGAATTGGAGCAAAAAGCATATTAGGTGATTAAAGAATTCAATTATAATTTGAAAGATGCTGATAAGAAGAGATTGTTACAATTAAATGAATTGGAAGAATTAAGAAATGAATCTTATGATAACGACATAACTTATATGGAAAAACTAAAGTTATGGCATGATCAAAAGATTAACGAAAAGAACTTTAAACCAGGACAAGAAGTATTGTTTTACAACACTAGGCTGAAGTTATTCCCTGGGAAATTGAAGTCTCGTTGGTTAGGACCCTTTACTGTGACTCAAGTTTATACTTACAGAGCTGTTGAGATTGAAGATTAGAAAACTGGAAATAGATTTAAAGTAAATGGATAGAGATTAAAATTGTATTTTGATGGTAAAAGACCAAATTTTAAAGAGGTTTTAATGATCAGTCAACCTGAATAACAGCTAAATAGGTCAGGCTGACGACGTTAAACCAAGCGCTTTATGGGAGGCAACCCATAGTTATCTTTACTTTTATTAAGATTATAGTAGTTTTTATTTGAAATTATTGTTAGTTTGTGGTAGTATTAAGCTCTGCTACTCTTATTTACCCTTAAATCATCATAACAATTGGATCCATAGAGAAAAATTAGAATGCATGGACCAGAGTGAAACTGTGCAATTTTTGCGTTGGGCGCCGATGGCGGGATTTTCCCGAGAGTCCAGGAAAAATAAATACAGAGGCTCACCGACGGCGCCATCGACCCCGCCGACGGCAAGACCGGTGAAAGGAAAAATAAAGCCAGGGGCCCCCCGACGGCGCCATCGACCCCGCCGACGGCAAGACCGGTGAGGTGGTAGTTTCTGGAGTTTGAATGACGGTTTTTGGCAGTTTTTTGGGCAGGAGTTACCCTTTTAAAACTCCCAAATTTGATTCCTAAGTTCATATTTCCCCCAAAAAAGAAGTGAAACTCCATCAAATTCATTCCTATGGCATCCAATTCCCCTGATAATCCCAGAATGCGAGTTTTCAATCGGTGAAACTTTATTAGTGCGGAAGCGCAGCGAATCTTCAACAAGTTATTGATGAAGAAAAGATTGATCAAGGAATGAGGATTTGTAAATCACAGATTGAATAATCCCTCGACAGAAATTAAAGAAATGATAGTGCGGCAAAGATGGGAAGTAAGATGGGAAGTGTTGTGCAAGTGTTGTGCTATACTACCTCCGCCGTGGTTGTTCCTGTGGTAAAGGAATTTTATGTAAATTTGCACTGAATCAACCAAGGAGACATTTATGCGCGAGGTAGAAGGATCACTTTCACTCCTGCACGGATCAATGAATTATACATGATCGAGAACATTCCTGTCTACCACTAGTCCTACTTCGTCCCGATAAGAAACCAGAAGAATTTGATTTACCAATATTTAACGGACAAAACTGAAGACTAGGAAATGAGAGAAAACATGTATGTTAGTTTTTTTGCGATACTCCTAAATCCCGTTTCGAAACACTGGAACTTCTTCATTTCTGCGAAACTATTACCGACAATGAAAATCAGTAAAGTTTCTAAAGAAAGTGCTATTCTGAATTACTCCATCCAAAGGGGACTGCCGATCAATATTGGATCAATAATTGTGATGTCGTTTTTCGGCCTGATCGTTCATGGATCAACTTATGGGCTTAGACACCCTTCCACAATTTTCTCACTTTGTAGTCAGTTCCAAGTAGTTCCAAGTGTGTCCTATGAAAATTGAGAAAAGGTACTGCTACCTTGGAAGCCTTTGTGTCCAACTGAGAGATTCCCAATTTTTGAAGATAAAAATGACATGGCCATTATAGTAGATCAATCATCTCAAAATTCACTGCCAGTTCAACTCTTAATTCCTGATAAGACTCTAGTGATCCTGCGTAGAATCAAGAAATTGGAGAAGGAGGTACAAAATGTCATGAATGTGATTAATAATATCTTCGATTTCTTCGATTCTATACTGGAGGATGAAAGAACATTTTCATCACTCTGAACATTTAGAAGATAGTTTGATATGTGCGATGAGGAGGATGAAATTGATAGAAGAGGATTCTACTAAAGAATTTTCATTCCGACCCTTCTACAGCCTCTTCGTTCATGTGCTATCAATGGGTGATCTCAGAGGAGAATCTAGTACTGAATCTGATGAATAGTAGATTTATATTACTACCTATCTGTCTTTGTAATTTGAACTTTGCATTTGCTTTGTTTTAGAATTATGTTTTTAGATCTCTATATAGTTGATATTAAGTATAGGATGTTTTGTTTTCAGTGTTTTGAGTGTTGTGGCTTGGATTGCGACGCTTAATTAATGTATTGAGGTTAAGAAAATACCAAACTTAGGTGTGTTATGTAACGTATATTGTAACCCTTGGAATTTAAATATAAATGTAATGTTTTGTGTTGTGAAAGTTATGGAGAAGGTGAGTTTGGCTATACACTTAAATCAGTTTAATCACTTAAAATTATGTTTATAATGGTTGAATGGATGTCGTTGAGGCTTAAAATTGATCAAAATTGCAAAAATATGGAAATTGAACCAAATCTAGGAATTGATTGCAAAAATCTAGGAATTGAACCAAAATCAATAGAGCCCACCGACAACGCCCTCGACGCCGCTGACGGCGGATTTTTCCCGAGAGTTCTATTTAAATTTTAATAAAGCGTGCTGACGGCGCCATCAACCCTGCCAACGGTGAGATCATGAAAAAACACCTTTAACTACGATTTTGACCAGTCAAGCGCCACTATTCATCATCCCCTTCCTCCTAAAAAAGCAATTTTCGACCTAGGGCTTGAGAGATCTTGGATTGGGAGGCAATTTCAAGGCTTTTTGAAGCCGGATTTGATCATCTCTAGGTAAGAGTTTTACTCCAATTTAAAAATATTTGATTTTCACCATGGATTTCTTCCACATTGAGGAGATCTAAAAAATTTGAGAATGTGAAGAAAATATTAGGAAGAAATTCATGAAACTTAGTGTTAAACTCTTAGAATTACTGTTGGAAGCCATTATTTGCATATTTGAAGTATATTTTGGAATTTTTCTATAATTTGATTAGATTGAAATGGCTCCACTTTAAAAGAGATGAATTGAGTTCGACGACTCTCTCTTCTTCAATGCAAAAGCTCAATCAAGATTTACTTCAGTATTTAAAAGAGAGAAGTGTATACAAGATTGAGTTTTTGAGAGTTCGGGAGGAGAAATTGAACTGTTTATTGCCGAGCGGAGGTGAGAAAAATTTTGTTACACCACCAATAAAGCTGATGCAAATGTTTTGAAAGAATTCTACGCTAACAAAATCTATTCTGAAGATGGAATTGTTCAAGTGTGGGGATTTCCTGTTGAATTTAATGTCGCCTGCATCAGCACCTTTACAAAGTCCCTGACTCTTTTAGCTATCATTATGAATCCTTTAGTACGATGGAAGGCCCCTTGAATGATGTGATCAACTTTATCACAGATGGAAGATTAAACAACGAGAACGGGTAAATTTTTCTGCTTCCATGTTGAATGCCACCTCTAAGGTGTGGCACTATTTTATTTCTTCTACTCTGTTACCGACTTATCACCATAGTGAGGTAACTAGAGATAGGGCTATTCTGAATTTTTGTATTCAGAATAATAGAACTATAAATTTAGGGAGAATTATTTTTAAGAATATATTGACTACGGTAAGGAGTGAGACAAGTGGAGGTCTAGGACATCCTGGCCTTATTTATGCACTTTTCCAACTTTCTGGAGTGGAAACTGGAGATGAAGAAGTGGTTTACCTGATGTAACCCATTAGTAAAGCTAATTTGAAAACTTATGAATCCCATGAGAAATGGACAAATGGAAGTAGGAGTCAAGAACCTTCTACTAGTACAGATGTCCCCTCTACAAGTTATGACCCTCCACCTTCTAATTTGCCTACTCTAACTGACTTGATGAATGAGTTAGCCTTGCAGTGGAAGAGCATAGAGTTAATAAATGAAAGGATTTGAGGTTTAGAACATCCATATATTTATGATAGTGAGTATCAGAGGCATTTAAATTTTGAGGTAGCTTACTACGAAGCTCAGGCCCAACACGCCCGACACTACAGAGGTGACACTACAAAGGTGAGCCTGATGCTACTTTCCCTGAGTGCCCCCGATATACTCAGTATCAGCCTGATCCACCTGCTGATCAAGGAGATGAAGATATAGTTTGGGATTTGGATATTTGGATGTAATTGATGTACTTGTATTTGTACTTTTATTTCTATGATCTTTTGTAATAGAAATGGATGTTTATGTGTATTTAGACTTTCATTTTTATTATTATGTGTACTTGGATGATTTTTAATTTTTTTTATAAAGTTAGTGTTATAGTTAAATTTGCATGTGTAGTATAATAGATGTTGGGTACTATTTTGTAATGTAATGTGATTTATTTTTATTTCGCATTTTAATTGTAATTGTTTTGTGTAGTATTGTGGTTGTGTTAGGAAATATTGTGTTTGTTTAATGTTTTAGTCTTATACTTATTTTAAAATTTCATTACCCAGAAATCTCTCTGATGATTATATGTGTAGAAAGCTCCTAATGTTACAGACCAGTTGAAATAGAAATTCTGAGAAGGCCTACAAAAATTTCAAAATGATGAAAGTGCCTAAAATACTGAGGTATGACTTATACTTAGAGTTTTTCTTTCCACCAGTATCATTTTATATTGAAAAATTTAAGTTTGGGGAAAAATTTAAGTTTGGGTATTTAAGTTTGGGTGAGGGAAGAAAAAGATAAACTATTAGATGTCCTCTATTTAATTATTTTCAAAAATTATTTATATGATTTTATGTAGTAAATTTAATTCAGGTAACTATATTTTGCAGCTATTCAAATATTATAGTAGATTTAAAGAAATATTTTTGTAATGAAAATTAATTTTGTAACTTAAGATGTTTAGTATAAGAGAATAAGATTATAGTTAACTATTTAAAGTAAAAAAAAAACTATATTTTGAAGTATTAAGAATCTAGAAATTCATTTGAGAAGAAAAGATTGGGGCTCAATGATGTAAAAAAAATAAAATATTTATAAGGTAAAGGAATGCTTTGAATTTCAAATTTAGGGAAAGAAATGTGATGTTCAAAATCATTAAAGGCTATATCCAGATATATTAATCCTCACTTGAAAAAGGAAAAGAAAGGATTGACAACAATCCCTAAAAAGAAAAGAAAAATATATAGGATTGAAAACAATCCAAATGAAAATGAGAAAAGAAAGAAAAAAAATATAAAAAATAAAAGTGAGGAAAAGCTTGAGGATATGCCTAATCAAAAATTGGCTTCACTGGACCTACCTAAGGGAAAACTTAAATACATTCTTGAGCTTATATTTATGGAATAGATCTTTTACTAATAGTGTTCTCATGAAATTCCTATCATCTGAATATTCTAAGTGACTTAATATTGCAACATATAGTCATTCTTAAAATCTCTTAAACTTGATGACTAGATAATCTTGTGGCTACAGAGTTAATTCAATTACTTGAATTTTTTTTGAAAATCTCACTATAATATTTATCTAAACCAAACTTATAGTATTTCTGAATTAAAACTTTACTACAATAGATCATAACTTTTATGTAGTACTAAAATTACTTGATGACAAGTAATAATTAAGTTTGGGGCATTTTGACCAGAGGAAAATATGTTGAGATTCTCATACCTATTTTAAACTATTTTTGATGACATTGCACTTTAAATAAAGGTATTTTTGGTGTTTTGTTGCAGGAATGATGAAATAGGGTCATTGGAGCAAAACGATGCAAAAAGGAGCGCATTTGGAGCGAAAAGGGCCAAAATGTAAAGGATTGAACTAGGGAACCGACGGCGCCATCGACCCCGCCGACAACGAGATTTTCCCGAGACTCCAGAATTAATTCATTAAGAAGGTCCGCCGACGGTGCCCTTGAGGCTGCCAACGGCAAGCTCGGCGGGTTTGTTCATAGAGTAATAAAAGTTTGAGGAATTCTTTAAGATATTGTAAGAGTGGAGGGAATGTGAGAGATTTCTTCCTCCTTGCCACCTCGAAGAGGAATTCTGTGTACTGTAAAGAAAGGAAGAGATTCAGAGGAACTTCGAGGAGTTTTCTTGGGGAGAAATTAGAGATAAGTTTATTTATTGTTGTAGTTTGTATGAATTTTCTTTTATATATGAATTCCGAGTTTTGTTGTGATTTCCCCATGAGATCTTAGTAGTTTTCTCTGTCTTTCTCCTGTCTTGAGATTTGTGAAATGGTGATTTGAATTGGTGGAGTCACGAAAATGTTAAAGAAATTATGATGATCTTTTTACTTCGATCTTAATTTACTTTCAATCTGACCAATTGATTTGTTAAAATATGTTGAGAAACATATGATCAGGGAAATGGAGTATGAGTTCTACAACAGAGTGAGAATCACATTTG
>NW_018165013.1:341573-396511 GCF_001263595.1 Phalaenopsis equestris | reverse complement strand
CAATTCGGTCCTATTGTTTGAGTACTGAAGCGGAGATGTTAGCCCTCAGGCGAGGGGAACGTAGGAGCTTCGAAGTAAGAGCCGGTATCCTCCCATCCTAGTCGTAGATTCAGTAAACAAGCGTAGGATTAGTCAATGTTCTTTATGCCACGATCAAAGGGTAAAAAATATGTATGCTCCTATTTGGCACAATATAATTTGAACTGATTCACTTTATTCATTGACTATAATTTCTTGACAAGGAGAATGATGCTTTCTTAAATATTGAATATCACATTAAAAACTTCATTAGTATATTTAGTTATTTAATAGTTATTAAAATTACATATTTATTTCAATTGTCTATTAGTGACACATAAGCAAATTGAATTTCATTGTTGCGATTAAAGTATTGCTTTTCTAAAATCTTAGTTCGTAGTTCTAATATTACTCCCAATAGGATCAATACCTAGGACTCCATTAGAGCTCTATATTACTTGAGTGATATGTATACTTGTGTTGATAAGTGTGACTTTACAATTATTGAATATTTATTACATTCATATTTATCAAATCTATAACTATTATTAATTTTTGGTACAGTTGCTGAGGAAATAAATCTCTTTGCAGTAGTATTAAATACTTATATTTTTAATCATATATAAAGTCGCGGTCACTCAGCACTACTGACCACTCTGCATCTCCATTAATATCGACAAATTTGTATTTTCCAGAGTTTTTGTAGATCCAAGAGCATCACTCAACTTAATGAGTTTATGGACATTTACATATTTGGATATTGAGGCTCAAGAGCTTACAACCAATAAAATGATCTTAAGAGGATTTAACCAGAAGGGAGAAAGAGCCCTTGGATCAATTACACTATCAATGAAAGTTGGAGAACTAGTAACAACCACAAAATTCTACAACATCGATGCACAGACCTTTTTCAATGGTTTACTTGTACGATCATGGATTCATGAGCATAATATGGTTCCATCATCTCTACACCAATGCACAATGTATTTGAAAGAAGGTCAAGAACATTGTATCAAGGGAGATTTATAGCCATTTTTGGTTCATGAAGTGAATATCAATGAAGACGCCGCCTACTATGCACCTTAAAAGAAAATGTCTTTTCTAGTGAAATTTTGGCAAATTAATAGATTCCATTTAACTCCTCTTCAAAAATCTACCACCATTTCTTCACAATAAGTTGGTAGAGGTTCTTTTAGCGCATACACCCGAGATTGAGGCAGGGGATGTAGACGAGGAAGAACCAACACGATTGTTGAACGGACTAGGCTGACCATTAACATCAACATGGAAGAAACCGAGATTGAGGCCGGGGACGTAGACGAGGAAGAACCAACACGATTGTTGAACGGACTAGGCTGACCATTAACATCAACATGGAAGAAAGTTCTAATCAAGAGAGCTCCAAGTAAGAAATGATGATGATAGACTAGAGGAAACCTCAATATGAGATTCCTTTGGAAGATGTGGAGAAAAGCAAATATAAGTCGATGTATGATCAGATCAACCATCATGTGAATGTCATGGCCCTTACTCCAATCCACCCTCAAAATCTTGAGAGTTTTGAGGTCAATGAAGTTCGTAGTGTTGGTTTGAAGTCAATCAAGTTTTACCGTGCTTCCCCTTCTACTAGTTCTAAAAATCATGTAAACTTGGAAAAGGATTTTAATGAATTCATGGAACTCCCTTTTGGTTACTTTTCTCCTTGTGTACAAAAATTAATCCAACAAAGATATGTACCAAAGAAAATGCCAAAGGATAAGGTACAACTTATTGAAAATTGTGAAATGTTAAAATTCGGAACTCCTAACTTGAAAGAAGGTCTCAGATTTAGTACTGTAGGGCCAGTCGATGACTCAAAATTTTGCATGGTTTTTATTAGTGGATTGAAAGAGCATTATCTCAACGTAGAGGATGACTCTAAAGACCAGTTAATATAAGATGCCCCCACAAAAATTTGAAGAAAAAATTAAGTCAATAGTGGATGAATTGAAATAAATCAACCTTGAGACTGAGGAGCAGCCCCGACCCACCTTTATTAGCTCTCTATCAATGAGGAAGAATCCACAGAATTGAAAGAATTATTTTCAAAATTTAAAGATTGCTTCACCTGGAGTTATGATGAAATGTTTGGGCTGTCAATGGATGTTGCAGTTCATAAACTCAGGGTGGACAAAGATATGATCCCAGTAAAACAAGCTCCTAGGAGAATGAGCCTCGAGATAGAACAACAAGTCATTACCGAGATAAAGAAATTAATAGACAATAAGTTTGTAAAAGAAGAGCAATACCCCACATGGTTAGCCAATATTGTACTAGTTAAGAAGAAAAATGGACAAATCCGTGTATGTTTCGACTTCAGGGATTTAAATAAAGCATGTCTAAAAGATGAGTTTCCATAACCAATACCAAAATTAATGGTAGACATTGTATCGACACATGAGATTTTCTCCTTCATGGATGGATTATCAGGATATAACCAAATCAAAATGGCTCTAGAAGGTGTAGCACTTACAACATTCAGAACACTGATCGGGATTTTTTGCTACACAGTAATGTCATTCGGGTTGAAGAACGCCGGAGAAATATATCAATGAGCGATGATAAACATATTTGACGACCTCTTTCACAATTAAGTGGAGCGCTAAGTGGATGATTCGGTCATCAAAAATAAATAGAAAACAGACTATTTGTAAATTTTAAGGATCGTGTTCGAACAATTATGGCAATATAATCTAAAGATGAATCCCTTAAAATGCACCTTCGACGTCACCTTCAAGAAATTTTTAGGATTCGTTGTCCATCATCGGTGAATCGATATAGACCAGAAAAAAATTGAAGCCATATTGGAAATGCCTCCTCCCAAAACATTGAAACAATTATGTTACTTTCAAGGAGAGTTGGCATACATGAGACACTTTATTTCTAATCTCTTGGGTAAGTGTCAGCCCTTCTCAACAATAATTAAAAAGCACGCCAAATTTTTTTTGGGAAGAGAAATGTCAGCTGGCCTTTGAGGATGTTAATAGATACTTAATGACACCTCCTATTTTGGCAGCCCCTATCCCGAGAAAATCATTGATACGTTATACTGCGGGCTTAGATGACTATCTCAAAGCTCTATTAGCTAAGGTCGATGACGAGGGTAAGGAAAATGTACTCTACTACTTGAGTTTTCATCTAATACTAACGGAGGTAAGGTATCCACCTACTGAGAAGCATTGTCTAGCTTTAATTTTTGCAGCCTAAAAGCTTAAGCATTACATGCTTTCCTTAAGCCTAAAAGCTTAAGCATTACATGCTTTCTCATAAGATTACCCTTATTTCAAAAGTTAATCTATTGCAATATTTAATGACCCAACCAACACTTTTCAGATGTTTAGCAAGGTGGTCGATGATCTTATTGCAATTTGATATAACTTTTGTTCTCCTCTAAGCTATTAAGGGACAGATTTTAGCAGATTTTCTTGTAGTGTACCCTCTTCCAACTGGGTCCCCACTCAATGATGAATTGTCAGATGAGCAGATATTGCAAATAGAACCGTCTAGTGCCATGCATTGGGAAATGTACTTTAATGCAGCTTCTTCAGCCAGAAAAGATAAAGGATCATAAATGGTTATACCAGGCAAAATAGGAATTGGTCTGATTTTCATCACACCAGATAAGTGTATGTTGAGATTCTCCTACCACTTGATAGAGCCATGTACAAATAACAAAGCAAAATTTAAAGCATTGATCATCAAATTGGAATATGTAATCTCTATGGATATAACGGACATCGTCATCTATGGCGACTCACAACTCATCATCCAATAAGTTGTTGGACAATACAAGATTTTGAAGACAATACTAACAGAATACCACTAGTACACATTGAAGCTGCAGGAACAGATCCAAAATGTGACTCTTTACCAGATTCCTTGAGGAGATAACGCCCATGTCGATCCTTTAGCAATACTTTCCAAGGAACTGACATGTCCACCAGAGGATTCCATCGACATTAAAATACAAGGATGACGAGTTTTGTCTTGGATTGACCTTGACAATTTAATCAAACTCAAAAAAGAAGAAGGAATGATTGTTGTAGATGCTGACATCAACAAAGACTGGCGTAAGCCGTTATTAGAATATTTGCAAACTTGAAACCTACCAGAAGACAAGTCCTAGGCATATCAAATCACAAGAAGGGCTATGTCATATGCTCTAGTGGGTGATGTACTTTATAAAAGATCGTTTGATCAGATGTGGTTGAGAAGTCTAATAAGAGTCGAAGCACAGAATATCATTAAAGAAGCACATGTCAAACTGTGTGAAGCTAACCAATCAGAATCAAAGATGAAAATGAAGATCAAAAGACTGAAACAATATTGGCTGGGAATGATATTCGGTTACATGGATACAGCTAGAAGATGTCACCATTGCCAAGTGAATGGGGTGGTCTTACACAAACCTCGGAATATGTTACACCCAACTGTCACCTCGTGTCTATTCAAGTGTTGGGGCACAAACATAATAGGACTAATAGACCCTCCATCCTCTAAGGAACATAGATTCATTCTTGCCACTACGGATTACTTGTCCAAATGGGTAGAGGCAGTATCATTAAGAGAGGTTACAACACAGTATGTTTTGTAATTTTTTAAGAGTCAAATCGTCTAATGGTCTGGTGTACCGCACAGAGTGATTTCTGACAACGGGACAGCCTTCAAGAGCACAATAATCAACAATTTTGTTAAATGACATGGGATAAACTGGATATACTCTATGATCTACTATCCCAGAGCAAATGGACTGGTTGAGGCCTTCATCAAGATGCTCTTGCAAATCTTAAATATGAAATTCGACAAAAATAAAAAAGATTGTCATAATAAATTGTTTGAAGCTTTGTAGGTCTACCGGATAATGTTCAGAACTACCACTCAATGTACACCCTACGCACTTGTGTACGACTTCGAGGTCGTACTGCCGCTGGAAGTTCAGAAACCGTCTCTTAGAGTCTTCATCACCAATCAAATCATAATTGAAGAAACTATGAGGGAAAATGACTAGAAGCACAACAACATTTGACCAATTTGACCCATTTTGACCAAAAGCCCAAATTGCCCTTAAGGGCCCAATCTCCCAAAATTAGCCCTAATGTCAAGCTAATTGACCCTAATCTTGCCCAATTTCAATTACAAACCAAAATTAAACATCCATAATACCAATTGAAACCAAGTACAATTCTAACTTCACCTAATTCCAACCCAAATCAAAAAGCCCCAATTTTTACCATGTAACTAAAGCTCCCTAAATTGAACCACATGCCCTATCTAATTGCCTCAATTTTGAACTCAAAACTCTTTATAAATATTCTCCACATCACATTGGATCCTCAATTGGCCTTGGTCTAGCCTTAATTCCACTCAATTTCAACTTGGACCAAAATCCCCAAGTTTGCTCCAATTTAGCCATATGCCCAAATTCCACCAAGTTGATTTTTTAATTCAATTCAAAATCACTTGAAATATTTTCAAAACTCTTAATGAAATCACCCTATACCAAATTAAAGATTCAATTGACCCAAATTTTGATCCAAATCCAACCCAAACTCAAGCCCAAGTTCATCCCCAAATCTAAAAGCCCAAGCCCTTAAGTCATTGAAAAAGCCCAATGTTCTATTAAAAGCCCACAAGACAATTTATCTCCTCATCATTCATTTAATCAAAATCATTTGCTAAGGTTCCAATTCATTCCAAAATCATTCCATAATAAGCCTCATGACAAACACTATCAAAAAACCCCATAAAATACAAAAATCCTATTTCATGCAAATTGGTCAAGCTAAAGACAAGCCATGAAGCCATCCTAAGCCATAAGTGAGCCATATGAGCTTTTTCCACCTCACCAAGTTATTAATGGCAAAATGAGGAGCCACTTTAAAGCTCCCTCAAAAATTTTTTAAACATTTTTAATGACACACTCTAACTCATGCTTAGGCAAATCCAATGGATGGGGACTTCTCCACATCATTTCAGCTGGCTCACCTGGTCTTGATCAGCCATGGAAAGCCACCCAAGCCCAATCCAATGAAGCTAAACCCAACCTAGCCCAAAACCCTTTCTAGTTCAATTAGTCACCCTTTCCCATGCATAAACCCAATTGGCTTTACATTAACCCACCACTAATCATCCTCAGTGGGATGATGAGTTGAGCCTGACCGGCTAGCCACCTTGGCTCTTGAAAAACCCAAATATAAGAGCCCCACCTAGGACAAAAGCTAAAATTGAACCCATCCAAGTGGCACCAATCCAATTGGCCATTGGAGCCTTTCTACCCTCCACCTAGGCAACATCCCAGCCACCTCAGCTTGGCCTGAGAGACACCATGACCCCTCTCACTTAAAAGCCACTATCACGACCAAGGGAGGAGTTGTTAAAATTTCTTGGGGAGACCCTAGAAAATTGTTCCCAGAGCTTCTCCTGGCTGCCCTGAGTGAAAGCCCTCTATTTTCAGCCACTCAAACCCATTGTCTGAGCCACTCAAACCAATTGTCTGAGCTCAACTTTGGAGCTCAAAATTAGGAAAAAATAAGACATAATTCCTCATTGCTCCACAGTGCACCAAAGTCAAATTAATTGCACCCACACCATCCCCTGAGTGAAAGAAGAAGATCCCCAATAAAAAACCCATAACCAGACAACCATAGCATAGACTTTGATCAATACCCAAAATCAACCTTGATTGAAATTGTACCTAGGCAATTCACCATGGCCTAAGGCTCATCTAGGAGCTCTCTAGACTCAACTCAAGCTTTTGGAAGCACCCAATCGAGGCCACACCTCTTGGGCAAAGGTATTGAACTCTCCCCTTAAACCGAGCCTATTTTAATTCTCCATGCTTATAGACTCAATTTAAAACTTGATTAACCATATGGATATGTTCTCCTAATCTAGACGCATATATAGAAACAAACCTAAGTGATTTGGTTGAGTATCGAGAGATATTTTAATGTTTGGATTTAAAGGCTCTTGGGTTATGAACTTGGGGACGATGAACAGATGTTGTCCATTTTTGGTGTATCTGATGAATGGCTGAGATCGTGTTAGAAGAAGTCTCAATGTCTATACAATGGGCAGACTCAGCAGGCGGTGCCTAGCCAGAAGCGAACGTGTGTGTGGTTCAGAGTTTCTTAAAATGAGGTGGTGTCGCGCTGGATAAGTAGAAAAATAGGGGTTTATCTCATTTATTTAAATACCAGAACTTCAAAAATTCATATCTTGGTGTAGAAAAATCATAAAAATAAAATAAAAATACTTTCATGCTCAGTGAACAAAGTAGAAAAATGTGGAAATGGCTTTACATTTGTTTGATGCATATGAGATTTTTAATAAATTGAATGGTGTATTTCTTATTTTGATTCTCCATTTGCATGGAAATTTCACCATTACTTGATTTTTGGGCCTGTTGACCTCTCTCTCATGAGGGATCTTCCCAGATTTTTCCAAGCACAAGGAAGGTCTCCAGGCAGATATATCTATTTTTTTAAGCATATCATGTCAGCTTTTGTAAAATAACTATAAAAATTAAAATATTCATCAAAAAAATACAAAGCTTATTTTGGTAGATTCATTGTGGTCAGAGGACCCTAGAAAAAATATAAACTTGGTTCAGCCCATTAAAAATAACCCTAATTATCATTAAAACCTAAAAATGAAATGTAATTAAATTGGATGAAATATAAAAGTAAATGACACCAAAATCATTCTCCACTATGATTCAATATCAGAGGAGCTTTCCATAAAAATTTCAAGTCCATAAAAATTTCAAGTCAATTGGATTTAATTTGACCACTAAAATGGATTAATTAAGTGAAATTGCATTTTATGCACTAAAATAATTATAATAAATAAAATACAACATAAAAAAATGACCAAATTATTTTTGGGAGATCCTTATGACTAGAGGAACCTAAAAAAATAAAAGTGGAATTAAAATAGATACTTCATTTTTAAGCCATTTTTAAGTATTTAAATAAAAAAATTAATTAAAAATCATAAAAATTATAAAATTATAAAATAAACTAAAATGTCACATTTGTCTTCCTGATCACTTGGGACCCATCAAAACAATTTTTACTAATTTTCTAAGTCAATATATTAATTTTTAAGGGCTTAAAATGAGTTTTCTTTAGTTTTTCATTAAAATAATTCTAATAATTAAAATATAAATCATTAAAATATGAAATTTATTTAAGTCGGTTCCCTGTATTTAGAGAGATTTAAGAAAAAAATAAAATTTAATTTTCCATTTAAATAATTTTTTATATTTAATTAATACTCTATATTTAATTAATAATTTTTTATATTTAATTAATACTCAAAACAAACAAGTAATTCTAATAATTAAATTAAACCTCTAAAAATCATGGAAATTGGTCCAAGTTGTCCTCTAACCTAGGTGACCTCTAGTAATTTTATCATGGATAGTGGCTTTGTTTTGGTTGTGTTATTGAATTTTTACCAAAAATCACTATTTTTGCATTAAAATAATTACAAACTTAAATAAATTCAAAAAATCATATTTTCTCCTTTTATTTTTTAATTAACTCATGAGTAGGGTAACATAAAATCTTAAAGTCATTTGAGTTTTATTTAATGAATTATCAGGTGTTAAAGCCTTAAGGGCAAAAGGGGAATTTTGGAATTTAAGCCTTAATTAATATTTATGCCTAACCAATGGGGAAATGGGTAATAAATGATCTTAATTGATATGTCTTGATGATTTAAACATGAAAGGTATAAATGGTAGCAACCAATCTCCCTTTGGTTTCATTAAGGATAAATTTATAATTTCTTAAATTGATGAAAATTAAGTAATTAAATAAGAAGATATTAAGGTAAGGGGTTGACTCTGGAATATTATAATCCACTAATTTAAAACCCCAATTAATGGATCTAAAATGATCTATAATTCTTGATAAGGGTTAATAATATAAATACTCAAATTTTTCCTAAAAATTACAAATCTACCCATTAAGTTTTAACAGCTTAGTAGTGAGCTACGCTTAATCAAATTTTTTTCTAATGAGGTTTAGAAAATGACCTATAATTAATTTGAAACTTTAAAACACTATAAGCCCATCTTTGAAATCAAGTCGGCTAAGTCCCTTAATTAAGCCAAATTACCCCCAATGGCCTTTACCAGTATAACTCGTAA
Source organism: Phalaenopsis equestris (assembly GCF_001263595.1). Taxonomy (NCBI): domain Eukaryota; kingdom Viridiplantae; phylum Streptophyta; class Magnoliopsida; order Asparagales; family Orchidaceae; genus Phalaenopsis; species Phalaenopsis equestris. The sequence goes on along the minus strand of NW_018165013.1, from coordinate 387,297 downwards.
GTGGAACATCAAGTGATAATTACCCCACTTAAAGGGATAATCTTAACATCAAGGTTCATTGAGCATAAAAGTATGAATTGGGTGAACCATATTGCAAACATAATAAGCACAAAATGAACTCGAGATGACTTGAGGAATTGTAAAAGTTCTAGGGTATTACCGAGGACCTTTTCATGATCCTTTGGGAATCTCGGAGGACGCTTGGGCATGTTATGATTTGCTTGATGAAATCATCCCCAGAGATGAAAAAATTAGACTCATCAAGGTATGACATAGGATCTGGTAGATAGACCTCAAAAATGTGTTCTCTATTTTTCCTATAAGAACATTTTAATTCATGCAAAATTTTATACATGCTTTGCAAACACTATCCTTCCAGGTTAAGGAATGGGAAGAATCAACAGGTACACTTTTAAGTTATGGCATTACAATTTATTTTTTATTTTGCACCTCTTGTTTCCTTCCGATAAACTTGCATGTTAAACAACAAGGTCACCCTGCATTTTAAAACTGAAACTTTTGGGATAGCCACAAAATTGAAACCAAAACAAAACTAAGAAGTCAGAAAAAGATAAAAATCCACCGTTATAACAGTTAAAATATAAGATAACTCAAAATTTAATCACAAACAAAATAAATTAAAAATTTCAACTAAATTAAAATGCCTCTATCGGATGATCGGGAATCACTCAGAGGATGTAACCTACGGTTGCTACAAGATTTCTCAAGGTATAAATGAAAGTACGGAACTCATTAAGCTGAGTTTACTAAATTTATTTGGACTAAGTGAATCTGAAGAAAATTGTGGTGTTGGAACGAGGGAACTGTGCGTTCTTAACCAATGTCACTCTAATCAATTTTAATATTCCCCATGATATTTAAAACAACAATAACCTTAAGAAACATTTGATTTGACATCAGGACTTGACACATTAAAAAACTTAAACTCACCCTGACCAAAAGCTTGGATCTAGCACTGTGGGCAGCACAAAAATCCTTAATAACAAGACATTTCTACACCATCTAAACTATTCTTTAAAAACTAAACAACAAGCCATAGGATTTTGAGGTTGTTCCCTAGTATGACATAAATCCTCAACTTATCTTTAGTTCTTTGTATGACTCTGCTTTACAATATAAGCCCTAACTCGTTTTAGGATTCCGAGGATGTCATTCGTCACAACCTAAATCCTCATATTTTCTAAGCTATTTGTGTGATTGTTTCACACGTATTTAAGCCCTAATTAATAAAATTGGTAGGATGACACATATATTTTCTTCTTGATACTGAAGTCGAACTATAGGATAGTCTGGGAAGTCACCGAGATTCTTCTCAGGATTTGTGACATCCCCTAGTTCTTATTCCCTTGGATTTAATAATATAATGTTCAAACTTTAAGCAATTACCCTTTCACACTTCTTTGTCCGATCTCTTTAAAATATCCTATCCTTTAAAATTCTTGAAGACAATATCTCCTAATTTTTATCGAGAGTTTTCTTAGGTGACTTCGGTTATCTAAGACGTAATTAACTATAAGGGCTTGCCTTTATAAGAAATTTTCAAGAACCCAGCTTAATATAAACCGTATTTAATTTTCCATATTAAATAGGGGAACTTTTTGGCTTATAATAAAATGGCTTCGCAGGCCAAAAGGATGTCATACATTTTTTAGTTTATTTGATTGAGCCTCACTATCAAGTCATGTGTTTATCTTTCGGGATAGATACATAGCTTGAAGTGTAGTGCTCTTTCATCTAAACTATGAAGCATATGGTATTGATATATATATATATAAATTAAATGCACTTCTGACCATCCCGGTGACCAACAACTTCCATATGACCCCTGAAATTGTGCCGACACACACATTGTCTAATTACTAAATATTTTCATTTTTTATACAAATATGGGTCATCCCAAAAATAAAGTTTTGCATCATGAATGAATTTCTTTTCCTGTCTCTTTATTAATCAAAATGGTAAAATACCACTAACAATATAATTTACAATATCATCATACCACGGTATTTCACATCCTGTTACAACATAAAATTGTCCATTTCATTAATTTCTTTTTCTAAATGAAGAATTTCTTCCATTTCTAGCCTAGATAGATGATTATCAATTTGATTATCAGTCTCTTTACTATTGAATACTACAAAAGCAATCTCTTGCATCAGAAGTACCCATCTAATTAATCTTGATTTTGCATCTTTCTTTTGCATTAAATATCTAATAGGAGATAGATGATTATCAATTTGATTATCAGTCTCTTTACTATTGAATACTACAAAAGCAATCTCTTGCATCAGAAGTACCCATCTAATTAATCTTGATTTTGCATCTTTCTTTTGCATTAAATATCTAATAGGCAAACGGTCAGTATGCACAACACATTTAGCTCCAATTAGATATGACCTAAACGTATCAAAAGTATAAATAATGGCTAATAACTCCCTTTCAGTAGTGTTATAGTTAATATGAGCATCATTAAGAGTTTTACAAGCATAGTATATGACTTTCAAAATCTTATCATATCTTTTCCCTAATACAGCTCCAATTGCATAATCACTAGCATGGCACATTAATTCAAAAGGTCTGTCAATCAGGTCAAACAATTATAGGAGCAATGATCATTTTTTCCTTTAAAGTTACAAAGGCTTTTAGGCAATCTTGGTTAAAGTCAAAATTTGTATCTTTTTTCAGAAGTTTGCATAGCTTTATATCTTTTCCATAAGTTGGCATAACAGATTTGTAATTTTTAAAAAATCTTTAATATATCTCTGGTAGAAACCAATATGTCCTAAAAAACTTCTAACCCCTCTCACTATAGTAGGAGCAGGTAGTTTAGTAGTAGGTGGAGGTATTGGAGGTATGTTTGATATAACCTAAATTTTTGCAGGATCTACTTCCATGCCATTTTCTGAAATTTTATGTCCAAGCACAATTCCTCCTATAACCATAATTTAATGTTCTTCCCAGTTTAATACGAGATTAGTCTTTTCACATCATTTTAAAACTTTCTATAAATGATTCAAACATATTTCAAATGAAGTTCCAGATAAACAAAAATCATCAATAAAGACTTCAATCCCTTTTTCAACTAAATCATAGAAAATTGACATCATACATCTTTGAAATGTTGCAGGTGCATTACATAATCTAAAGAGCATTCACCAAAAAGGAAAAAGTTTCATAAGAACTAGTAAATGTTATTTTCTCTTAATGTTGTTTTCTCTTGATCCTCACTTGATCCTCAGGAGCAATATGTATTTGATGATAACCGGTATATCCATCTAGAAAAAATATATATATATGCCCAGCCAACCTATCCAACATCCAGTCCAAAAAGGGTAAAAGAAAATTATCCTTTTTGGTGGCAGAATTTAATTTTCTATAATCTATGCAGATCTGTCATCTAGTGACTTGTCTTGTTGGTATTAATTCATTATTCTCATTTGTAACTACAGTCACACTTCCATTCTTTGGAACACAGTAAATTGGACTCACCCAAGCATTATCTAAAATAGGATAAACAATTCCAGCATCTAACCATTTTCAAATCTCTTTCTTATAGCTTCTTTCATCTTAGGATTCAATCTCCTTTGTGGATTAGCTCTTAGTTTATGTTGATCTTCCAATAAAATTCTATGCATACAAATTGAAGGATTAATTCCTTTGATATCAGCTTATATCCAACTAAAGGCTTTTTTATATCTTATCAATATTTCCAACAACTTTTTTTTTGTGTACCAGCTAATTCTAAGGATACTATAATGGGTAATGTAAGATAAATCTCCTAGAAATACATATTTTAAATTTCTAGGGAGTGTTTGCAATTCTATTTCAGGTGGTTTCTCAATAGATGAAATCAAATTTATGTTACTTTTTATAGGGTCTAACAATTCAAAATTTTCATGAACATAATCTAAATATCTAAATCTAATCTTCTTTACTCACTTCCATAGATTCATTTTGAATTTTATCCTCATCTTGATATTCCAAATATTAATTTTCAAATTCCTTTTTGAATGCCTTCTTGAAATATTGATGTCTTTAATATTTGGTAATATCCATTCTGAAGAATTCAAACTCTTGCACTTTTGTAAGGTATCTCATTGATTTTACAATATTAAATGTAACTTCTTGATAAGTAACTCTCATGGTTAGTTCTCCTTCTTACACATCTATCAAAGATCTCCCAGTCATAAGGAATGGTCTTCCTAAAATGATAGGAATTTCTTTATCTTCCTCCATATCTAATACAACAAAATTTCCAGGAAAGATAAATTAATCAAATTTTACCAAAACATCTTCTATAACTCCTTTAAGATATGTAATTGAATGATCAACTAACTAAAGAGTTAAAGTTGTAGGTGAAATATCTCCTAAACCCAAGCTTCTGAAAATTGATAAAGGCATAAGATTAATACTGCTCTTAAATTACACCAAGCTTTTCCAAAAAATATATTGCCAATAGCACAAGGAATAGTAAAACTTCCCGGATCTTTAAGTTTTTTAGGAAGCTTCTTCTGAATTATAGTGCTACACTGAATTATAGGAATTATAGTGCTACACTCTTCATTGAGTGCAATAGTCTCATTATCTACAAACTTCCTTTTCTTATTAAGTTTATCCTTCATGAACTTTATATAGCTTGGAATTTTTTCCAAGGCTTCAAAAAATGGAATGTTTATCGTTAATTTCCTCAATATCTCCAAAAATTTTGAAAATTGGTTATCTCCATTTTTCTACTTCAATATTTGAGAAAATGGAGGTGTTGGTCTTTCTACAGTAATTTTCACTGGTTTAATAGGACATTCTAACTCAAAATGAGAATCTTCACTAAATTTTTCATCTTCTACTTCATCTTTTTCAACTTCAACTTCCACTTCTTTTTTAACTCTGTTTTCCAATTTTTTTCACTTCTTAGTTGAATAGCCTTAATTTGCTCTTTATTATGATCTTTAGGATTTACTTCAACATTACTACGCAACATTCCATAATGTCTATTGAAGAGTGCCGTAGCAATACACCCTAATTAATTTTCCTTATTTATAATTGTAGCTCCTTAACTTTGTAATTGACTTTCCGTTCACAATATCAATTCTTCAATTGACAACTTTTTCTCCTTACTTTGTAAATTATTAAAAGTTGGAGGGTAATAAGGTTTATAAGCTAGATTTCCTTGATTGTTGGAGTTTCCCAATGGGTTCGTGGGTTCGCGATGTTGTTTGGTTCGCGATGTTGTTTCCCCATTGCAGATTTGAAACATTAGAATTATTGTTACTCCAACTAAAATTTGGATGATTCTTCCAACTAGTATTGTAATAAATGGCATTAGATTATTAGAACAATTATTTACTACATTTAAGGTCTCATAAAAAGATTTTGATTGTATCATTTGTCCCAATGAGTTCTCCTCAAGCACAGGTGATGTCTGAGAATAATTCATTCCATATTGATATATCTTCTCTGATATAACAACTATTTAGACAGATAACATAGATATTACATCAGAATCATGAATACTAGCTACTCTTTTTGGATTTACCCTTTCAGAGGCCTATTGGAAATTGTTAGTAGTCATATCTTCAATTAACAAATATCAATTAAAGAATATGCTTCATCGAATGGTTTTGACATTAATGATCCACCAGCAGTAACACCAATTACTTATCTAAGAGATCCAACCAGTCCATTACAACCAAAATCTAAGAGATCCAACCAAACCATTATAAAAAGTTTGAATTATTAACAAATCTGGCGATGCATGGTGTGGATACTTTCTAAGGAGATCTTTAAATCTTTCAATGGCTTCGTAAATTGATTCTCCTTTAAGCTGACAAAAAGATGTAATATCGTTTCTAAGCTTAGCAGTTTTTAAAGGTGGAAAATATTTAGATAAATTTTTTTGTCATAAGTCTCCCCAAGTTCTGATAGATCCAGGTGCTAACGAGTTTAACCATATCTTAGCTTTATCTCTTAATGAAAAAGAAAAAAGTCTAAGTCTGACGGTATCATTCAACACTCCATCATATTTAAAAGTAGCACACAATTCTAGAAAACTACCAAGATGTAAATTAGGATATTCAGTTGGTGTTCCCCAAACTGAATTTTTTTTACCATTTGAATGATACTAGGTTTAAGCTCAAATGAATTGGCAGCTATAGCAGGGTTTTGTATACTCAAATGAATATCATTTGTTGTAGGATTAACATTATCTCTTAAAGGTCTCTGATGATGTTCATTTTCATTTCCAGCATTATGTAAATTGCAAGTTATTTTGCTAATATAATCTATCCCTTTTTGTTGTTTTCAAATTTTTCTAATAGTTCTTTCTAACTCCGAATTATAAGGCACTAAATCTTCAGATCTTATAGTACGCATAAACAAACACAATAAGTAATTAAAATAAACAAACACACTAAAATATGCAAATATTCAAATTAAACTAAAAACACATTTTTTAAGGTTTTAAAACAAAAATAATTCAAATTATAAAATAACTTATTATTACTTTGTATTATTTCCCCGGTAACGGCGCCAAAAACTTGATGCGGCGAGGATTTAGTGTGTTAATCTTGCAACTATTTTTCAGTACTACGAAATACACATGGTAGGAACAATATTAAATATGCAATTTAATCCCAACAAAAATAACTTCAATGAAAATAGTTTTACCTCTTAGTTTTAATCTTTAAACAACTAAATCCCCTAAAAATAATGCAAGATTATGTATCGCTCAAGTAATAAAAGGCTTTAATGGAGTCCTAGATATCGATCCCACAGGGAAGTTGGAAATTTCTATTAGTAAATTTTTAAGATTATAATCTAAATTATAATCTTAAACCACAAAAGTGAAGTGCTAAATTTGAGTAAAAAGTAATAGAGTGAATGCTAAATAAAATGCAGTAAAAAGACAAAGTTAATTAAACTAATTGCTAAACTTTCAAAAGTAAATTTATGAAAAATAAATAAAGCTTTTGTGACAAAGATTTCAAATTTAAGAAAGCATCCATCCCCTTTACAGTGAGTATATGCATTGTGAAGAAATTAAAATCATTTGAAAATACATATATAAATTATTTTGTGTCAAATTAGAGCAATCTTATTCCTTACCCTCTTCCAAGTGCATAAAGATCATTGACTAATCTAGAGTTTGGTCCCTAATTTTATGGTTAGGCTGAGAGGATACGACTGCCACACAAGAGCTCTCACTACTCTCTCACCCGAGGGCTAACAATCTCGCATTAGTTTCAATTCTCATCTGGCGCCAGTTCTGGCGCATCTGACGCCAGCTTGCTTCATTTCACACAGTTCTGGGTTTTGGCGCAGTTGGTGCCAGCTCTCTGTAAAATGTTGTATATTGCATCAATCTGGGTCATGTGGCATCAACTCCTTGTAAAATGGCGCATCTGGCCCCAACATTCCCAAAATTTGTTGTTTTGGCTCCAAATTTCATCTTTTTTGCAACTTTTGCTCCAAATGACTAAAATTGATGTACCTTCAACAAAAACATGAAAATAACCTTCTTTAAAGTGTAATATCACCAAAAATAAGCATAAAATATATACTTAAAACAACATATTATTTTGGTGTATCAGCGGCTTACGAGTTATGTTAATTGGGGATGATGACCAGGAGTCGTCCGATCGCACGTGTATCAGACGGACGGGCGAGATCAAGTTAGAAGAGACGATGGAGTGAAATAACGAGCCGTGTGGCAGCTAAGGTGGTTGGCGGCATCAAATGGCGGAGCTCTGCGTGGAGACTTTGAAGATGCCAAGGATTGCGTGGCGTTGCATGTATAAGGAAATAAATAAGATTTAAATTCCATAACTTAGAAAATTCATTACTTTGCATAGAAAACTCACAAAAATAAAATAAAAATACCCATTAATTCTATGGAAAGAGGAGAATAATGTGGATAAAAAATAAAAAATTATTTGATGAGTCTATGATTTTTATTTAATTAAATAGTATTTGAGGTATTGCAATTTAGTTTGATTAAACATTTTTTGCCATGGATTGAAACTTTGAGAGTTCATTCCTCATGGCAAAGGGGATATTCTCTAATTTTTCTAAGGTCAAAGAGCATCTGTGTGCATGTAAACCTAATTTTCAAGCTTGGATGGCTATTTTGGCTTAAAATAAGTATATAAATTAAAATATCACTTAAAAAATTATGAGAAAAATTTTATTAGGCTCCTTGTGGTCAGAGGAGATTAGGAAAAATATCATATTAGTTTGGATAACTTTGTACATTTCTATAGTTAGTTAAATGTTTATATATTATGTTAAATTATTTACATTAAATAATATTCAAAATTAAAAAAAAAATCAATTCCACATTATGTAGAATATACATGTTAACCCACTATAAAAATTTGATATTTATTTTATTAAGATTAAGTTTTAAAGTTGATTTTTTAAGAAAAAATGCATTTTTGTACAAAATTAATTATATTAAAGTAATACACTTAGAAAAATTATGAAAAGTAATTTTCTGAGTTCCTTGTGATCAGGGGCACTTAAAAAAAATTAAAAATTATTTTTGAGAAAATACTTTATTTTTAAGCTATATTTTGAATTAAAAATAATTAAAAATAATTAAGATTTTAAAAATATGAAATGGTTCAAAATATTTCTAATCACTTCTTGGTCACTTGGGATTCACTAGAATATTTTTCCTAATTTTTATAAGTTAAATATAAATTTTTAAAGGCTAAAAATGTATTTTTCCTTAATTTTTAATTTAAATAATTATAATAATAAAATATAATTTTAAAATTCATAAAATTTTGTCTAAGTGTTCCTCTGACCTTGGTGAGCCTTTAATAATACTTTTATAAAAAAATCTTATTTTGATTAATTATGTAAATTAATAATGAAAAATTTTATTTTTGATTTAAAATTATATAACTTAGATAAAAATTCAAAAGACCACATTTTCTCCTCTGATATTTTAACTAAATCAGGATTGAGTTTCCATAAAAATATCGAAGTCACATGAGTTTATTTGATAAGTTATGAAGTGGGAGCCCTAGGGACAAAATGGTAATTTTGGAATTTTGATCCCTTAATTAAAGTTTAGAATTAATCAAAGGGTAAATGAGTAATAATGATCATAATAAACTTCTTAGATGTTTGAAACATAAATAGGTTAATAGGTAGAAACCAGTTAATCACCTTCTCATGATAAGGGTAAAATTGTACTTTTACTGATCATCATAACTTGGAAGTTAAATCAATAAGATGATCCTAAAGTAATGGGTTTAAGCTATGAAGATAATAATTTACTCATTTAAAGCCCACTAATTGGATACTAAGTTTGATATTAATGAGAGTTAAAATCCCATTTCAATATTTAATTATCTTGAATTTACTTTGAAAATTGAAATTGAGAGGGTCTAATAGTGAACTAAGTTTAATATGCTAAATTGTCTTAATTGGGATTAGAAAAGATGGACTTAATTAATTGATAAACACTTTTAAACAAACACTTTTAAAAACACTTTTAAACACTTTAGGCCCTACTTCAACTCTGGGCATTAAAATCCTTAATGACTTTGGACTTGCCCTTTGGGGTGCTCATTCATAAAACTGTGAAATGAAATGCTAAGTGATTGTCTAGTTTCTCTCATTTTTGAGATAATTAAAATGTCAACCTTAACAAAGTAATGGGGTAACTTTAATTCAACCTTTGGATGATAAATTCAAAATTAACTCGAAACATTTCAAGAGATCATTAAAGCGGCTGAGGGTCATTCCCCAAACATTTTTGAATCTCTGGGATATTTTGAAGGACGAATTGAACTTGTTATATTTTGTTCTAGAAAATCACACACTAAGATCTTTCGGGACTCACTAAGTCATAGTCTGCAGTTTTGTTAGCTACACCTTCATCTACTCTTACAATTTATTTAACTTCTACAAAATTATGTACATGTTGCAAAAGCTAATCTTTCAGTGGAATGTATGCTTTTATAATGTTATTTAATTTCTGTCATTTACTGCAATTTACTGTTGCAAAATATTATAACTGGTTGGTTGTGCACCTTACTTTACTTGCAAAAATCAAAACCATTTTTAAAAATTAATCAACATTTTCGAAAATCTAAAACAAATTGTTTTAAAGGTAATAAAAAATCCTTTGAAATGTCACTAAACTTAAAACATTTTTTTGAATTTACGAAAGTCCCTCGGATGAGGTAACCAATGCTTGCTATCGAGATCTCTCTGGTTTAAATAAGTGTAACAACTAGATTAAACTAAGTAAATTCAAAATAAAATAGTGATACCAGAATGAGGGAACCGTGGGATCCTAACCGGTGTCACTCTAATCCACTCTAAGCCCCCTTCATAATTTAATTTAAACTTGTCATTTAGACCTTTTGGACCTTAGACTTTAGGACTGTTAATTCATCGAGGAGCTTGGATCTAGCTCTGTGGGCAGCAATCTACAATAGTACGAGGATCTACAATAGCACATATTTCCTTAGAATTAAACAACAAGCCATAGGATTTCGGGTCATCTGCCTAGTGCAACATAAAACCTCATCTCATCTTTAGGCCTTTGTAAGACTCTGCTATACAATTTAAGCCCTAACTTATTTTAGGATTCTGAGGTCATCGTCCGATACGACATAAATCCTCATATCTTCCATATTATTTGCGTGAACGTGTCACGTAAATATAAGTTTTAAATAATAAAATTGGCAGAATATAACATTTAAATAATTCTTCTCTACAAAACTGAAGCCAAACTATAAGTTATCTTAGGAATTCACCGAGTTTCTCCTCAGGATCTGTGACAACCCTAGTTCCTCTTCCTTTGGATTCCATAATAATGTTCCAAAATTGAGTAATTCCCCTTTGACACTCCTTTGGTCCGATCTTTTGAAAAGTTCTACCCCTTGAAATTCTTGAAGACAATATTCCGTGATTTAAATTGAGAGTTTTTTGTTGGTAACTTTGGTTATCTAGGAGGTAATTAACTATAGGGGTTTGCCCTTATTGGAAACTTTTAAGAGCCCATCTTATTATAAATTCTACTTAAATTTTTGTATTAAATAGGGAAACTTGTCGTTCAATATAAGAAAATTATTTTTTTGAAGATTTAACTGGATATCATAAATTTTTAGTTTATTTAATGAGACTTACCAGAGAGTAGTGTATTTATTCTTCAAGATGGATGCATTGCTTGTGGTATTAGATCCGTTTATTTAAACTACTGAGGATATGAGATCGATTTGGTCTTGTATTTTCAAAACTTAAAATATTACTTTTCAAAATTATATATATATATATTAAATTAAATACTTTTTCCATGTTGACGACCGACAACGATTAGCTTACTTTTCAGTAAGCAGTTGTTATTGCATTAACAGTTTTGAGCTTTTACATGCTTACCACAATTTTTTTATATTAATATACCCAAACTTTAATATTAAAATTCCTAACACCTAACATCAAGACAAGATGTTTATCAAACTTTAGGTGTCCGATATGTAATTCATAATAATTGTTTGGCACGTGTGTAAATTTCTCTTGAAAATATAAGTCAAACATACATATATGTATGAAGAAGTTGAAAGGCAAGCTTGTAGAAGATTGAAACCAAATTATGCTGAAAATCTCAATAGGTACACTATATAACCATCTTGAGGTTATTGGTGGAAAATTTATATATATAATTAAACCGAGTGTTGGGGTATCCATTCTGGGGCCGACAATTTCTAATTTGGCGACCGACATATGTAAAAATTCCTACAAGCATGTTATTTTTAGTTATCATTCGTGCCTATATATATATATATATATATAATGTTAAAATGTTTTTTCTTATTAAAAATTTAAGATTGGGTGGGGGGGATGAAAAGTTTTGTAAAAACTTGAAGTTTATTTGTTCTCGAATGTACTTCAAATAAAATTAATTTTGATTTGAAGAAAAATAATCATGTATATGAAGTTATATTAAGGAAGTAAAATTTTTAATGTAGAAATAAGTAAGAAAATTTAGTTAAAATCTATATTAATGAAGAAAAACTTAAAGTTAAAAATCTTTTAGTTTGATAGTGATAAACAGTGTGTAACTATCTTTAGTAGGAGAAATTGTATTTTTTTAAAATGTTGAATCATTAGACTTTTATTTTCAAAACTTAAATTTCTTCTATTGAAACTAATTTTAAAAAAACTATTACTATGGTTTTAAGCAAATGAAATATATCAACTTTTTATTTTAGGAAAGGAAGAGTGGAATTCAAAATCATTAAAAGTCTATCGAGATATAGTAATCCTTGCCAGAAAAAAAAAAGAAAAGAAAAAGAAAAAGAAAAAGAAAAGGAAAAGAAAAAATGAAAAAGAAAAAGAAAAGAAAAAGAAAAAAAAGAAAAAAAAGGAAAAGTTGAAAAAGGTAGGAGAAGCTTGAGGGTTAGTGTCTAATCAAAAATTGATTCAACATTTGATCTTTTTAAAGTGTAAGGCTTGAGCAACTCTTAATCTTAAGAATAGAATAGAGTAAGCATAATTATTCTTAAATAAAAATTTTTAAGTGGAGAAGATAGAATGTCGAAACTCTATATTTGGAGAATTTACAATATTAATGAACTAGATAGGAACTAATATTTTCAGGCTTCCTTACATTAAAATTTTCTAAACTCTAAATTAGTCGCATTTACTAAAGTTTTTTTCTAAATTGGCTAAATTGGACTACTATATTTCTACATCAAAATTATAGAATATCCTAAAGAAACTCATATACATAATCTATTTATTTTGTTTTTAAAAGATTGGAGAGTCACTTGGAGACAAGTAATATTTTAAGTTTAGGGGATTTTGACACACCTAAAATAAATTATCTTTATATACACACTTTTATACCTATTTTTGAGATATTTCACTTTAATTAAAGATATTTGTATGTTTTTCTTTCAACTACAATCATATGGATGAAAACTCGAGAAAGGAGTGAAAAAGGATTAAATTTTGAGCAAAAAATGAACTGAGGCACCTATGCACCCAGGACTGGTACTTACGCTCCAGTTAAACATAGAGAGCCACGTCTAAGAACCTTTGTTAATAGACACGAAAATTCTTTCAATTGGCTTCTAAAAGGAGGAAACTTCTAGAAGATTCATTGAATGAAGACACATTTTGAAGATACAACCAGACACCTTTTGGAAAATTATAAAAGATGACTTGGATCATCTATAGAGAGCATCCATCTAGAGTGATCCAGTGTTAACCACCACATATGCTGCCGCCGCCGATCACCGCCGCTGCCACCCATTTTTTTAGTTGTATTTTGTATTCTAAGCTATGGAAGAGATTCAAAGGAACTTCAAGACAATGGTGGAGAGGATTTGAGAAAATTTTATGTCTTTGTGACTATATTTTGTTGTAATTTAGACTTCTTGTTAGTGTGCATGATTTCTATTTTCAAACTCAAATGTGTGTGTCTTAAAATTAAGTGTGGTTGCATTTTCTGCATGAATTCTAAGTAGTTTTATGTATTTTTTTCCTTAAAATGATAAGTGATTAAGTATTTGAGGGAAGTTGTGTGAAGTATTACTCTTTAATGTTGGAAGAAGTTGTGATGATTTTAAACCTTATACTTCGATTACTTCTTGATTTGGCCAGTTAAGATGTTAGTACCTTTTGTGAGAACATTTAAGATTCAATATAGTATTGTCTCAGTCAACAAATGCTAAGAAGCACATTTGATTTCATGGATGAGAATGTAGTGCATAGGTTGAGTGCAAATAAATATGAAAATAAACTTTAAAGGGTGTAGAATTAGAGGACTTTAGAGTGATAGTCTATAAACCTCAATTTGGTTTATGATTTCACATTTTGATACAAGACGTTAGCCCCTAATAGCCCCCAGATAGAGGGAGAAGAAGGAACTCTAGAGTGAGAGCTAGTATCTTCCTTACCTAACCCGTCTTCAAGATTATTAAAACTATAGATTAGCTGATGTTCTTTATAACATCTCTAGTAAGGGTAAATAATATTATTGCTTCTATTTGACAAAACACAACTAGAATACTTTCAAAATAGAATTCCTATACTTGTTATTGATTCATGATAAGGAAAAAGATATTTTATTTATAGATATTTTATTTAAGATATTTTATTTATATTTCCTTCATCTTACAAATACCTAGTTAAATTAATTGGTTGCTTACTTTATTTTCAATTATAACAAATTACAAAAAGAATTGAACTTGCATTCCTATAAGAGCATCTAGAGTTTAAGTAAGAATATTTTGCTAATTAGAATTTTGTTATCTAATTACTCCTATTTTGTAAAGTGCATATTGTAATTTTCTCTATGGGTTCGATATTCAGGGCTTAATCAAAAAATCCTATATTACTTGATAACGATACACATACTTGCATAATATCTCATATGTAAATATTATAATTGTATTCTTATTTGCTTCGAAGTTAAGATTTGACCTAGCTTTTGCTCGAGATCAAGTTTTTGGCGTCGTTGCAAAGTAAGAATTATTATTAAGAAAATTAAGAATATAATCACATACATCACATTAACATATATAAAGAGAATTGAGATCAAATATCAACGGGCTTTAGTCAAATGTGTTAGCTTCTACGACAAGGGTTTGAATACTTAAGCTAATTTCATCTATCATACGATTAGTGTAATCACTTAATGGTCTATGCACATTATGATGATTATTAATTGATTCCTGAGCATCTAATTTTATTTTTTGATTGTTCACCATTTCTTCAACAAGTTCATGAAGTGTTTTCTACTTTCTAATTCTCTAAATAGTTCTCTCTAGTTCTAAATCCCAGGTTCAAGTCCAATAGGTCCTGAATTACACATTCAATGACTAAAGATTAAACTAGTAGGTTTCAAAATATTTCAAAAAAAATTCTTTCTCAAACAAACATACAATTACACACAAAAAATTAAAACTATAGATGTTCAACTCTAGGTCTAAATTGTTCAATTAAAATTCTTCAATGTTAACTACATTGCTGTTCTCTGAAAATGGTGCCAACAACTAAATACCAACTATGCACCTGCTCTCTAGGGTTTCACGCAACTGTACATGTCATATCAGTAATATTTAGTTTTTGTTTCTGGAATATTGATCCCACACAAAATGAGGGAATTAGACTTAAGAGAAATTCTAGCCTAGTAGGTTTAAATCTTAGTTTGGAATTGAAATTAAGTAATGGTTCTACAGATTACTCCTACTAAACTACAAACTATTTTAAATGCTAAATATTATTGAAATCCTAGTTATCCTATTTGGATTATTATTTAGCAAGTTATAGAGTTACCTTCCTTTGCAATGATAATGTGGAGTGTAGTAAATGTAATGTGTCAATTCTGATTGTAGCTTGTAACAAATAGGAGCAACACTCTTTTTTACCTCTCCCAAGTGCATAAAGACATTTGGCTAAATTATTTTTTTTTCCTTAAATCCCAACTTGAACCCATCAAACAATATTTTCCTAATATTTACATCTCCATACAAAGTACTTGCACCATACCATATAGAGTAATGTGACTAACCTTATTGATTCTGCCATAGCTTTCATGAGTCATTATGAATCATAATACATTTTAAAAATTCACTTGGTCAGAATAAAAAGTAAATGAAAAATCAATGGTTACTCATCACATTAATAACTTTAAAACAAATTAAAAAATATTTTACGCTCCTAAACATCCTACTTAACCATCAAAAGGAAAAGTAAAAGAGAATTACTCAAAAAGCATGAAGATCACACTCCAAAGCGTCATTGGAAAAAAAATTTCACTAAATAATTGTTTTTACAAAAATGTAATAATAAAAGTACACAATATTTAGTTTTCTCTCCTTTACAAAGCTATGAGAATACTCCCCCAAAGATATCTTAATCCCTTGCTGCTCTCCTAAAAACTCTCCTCACAACACAACATAAATCCTCTCTGATTCCCTCATAAATAATCTCTATACCCTTTCCTCTATCCAACTTAAAACCCTAAATCTTCCTCTAGTTCACCTAAAACATCTTTTCATTAAGCCCTCGAGTGATTTGAATAACTCCACACGTCTTCTACAGGAATTGTTAAAGACTACCTTAAGCAATTGATGGTTGTTGACCTCACTTTTAATTGAGGTCTGGTTTTTCCTCTTTAGTAGCGTAGGGTCTAGCCATAGGACTTTCCCGTTGACTACTCCTAGATAACAAGAAAAAGAACCCTCACCATTAGAAACTCTAAACTCTTCTTTGCTCAACTTGAAGTTCCACATATTTGTCCTAACCTTTAGCACTTAATAGGTGGGGCCAATATGTGGGAGTTTATGGGGAGTCCTCATAGGACTGCTTGGTCTTAGGTTTGACCCTAGGTGTTGGTCTGGAGTTAGTTCACACACTTTCACCCCATTCACAACCCTAAACTCAACCTTGTTGACTTTGATCCCTTGATCTTTTGGGAGACCAATGTAGATGGTTCGCTAGACCCACTATCCCTAGGCTAGGGTTTGGCTAATACAAGTACATAGAGGACCCAAATGGGGGTTCCATTAGTCCATGGCTCATATAGGGTGGTTGGCACCTCAATTTCACCAAAATATCCAACTTGGCTTTTTCGCCCCCCCCCCCCCCCAAAGCTACCCAAATTACCTAAACACCCCAAAACCCCAAATTTCACTAAAATTCTCAATTTCACCCAAACTACCCAAATTTTTTCAAAAATAATTTCAGACCATTTCAAACTACCCAAATTGCCCAAAACCACCTAATTTCCAAAATTACCAAAATACCCCCAAATTTGCCAAAATTACCAAAATGCCCTTGGTGACTCAAACTTTCCCACAATCCCCAAAATCATTTCAAATGTCTCCAAAATAAATTGAACTCTTCCATTGAGCCCAATTTGACCAATTTTGACTAAAACCCCAAAATGCCCTTAAGGACCCAATTTCCCCCATTTTCAATTCTCAACTCTAATTCATCACGAAAAAACTCAATTCAAACCAAATCCAAGTCAAATTTACCCACATTTGAGTCTGATTTCAACCTAAATCAAAAAGCCCTAAATTGGCCCAAAACCAAAATCTCATTCAATTGACCTCAAAATCTTTCCATCTTTGCATTTCGGGGTAGGCTTAGACGCCCTATTCACATTTTTGCTTTTCGGGGTAGGCATAGACAACCTATTTCCATCTTTGCATTTTGGGGTAGGCTTGGACGCCCTATTCCCATCTTTATAGTTTGGGGTAGGCTTGGACACCCATTTCCCATCTTGAAATTTAGGGGCAGGCTTAGACGCCCTATACTCGTCTTTGCATGTCCGGGTAGACTTTGATGCCCTATTCCCATTTTTGTATTTTGGGGTAGGATTGTACGCCTTTTTCCCATCTTTGCATTTTGGGGTAGGCTTAGATGCCCTATTCCCATCTTTGCATTCAAGGTAGGCTTAGCGCCCTTTTCCCATCTTTGCATTTCGGGTTAGGCCTGGACACCCTATTCCCATCTTTGCATTTTGGGGTAAGCTTTGACGCCCTATTCCCATATTTGCATTTCAGGGTAGGCTTGGATGCCCTATTCACATCTTTGCATTTTGTGGTAGGCTTGGACGCCTTATTCCCATCTTTGCATTTAGGGGTAGGCTTGGACGCCCAATTCCCATCTTTGCCTTTTAGGGTAGGCTTGGATGCCATATTCCCATATTTGCATTTCGGGGTAGGCTTAGACACCCTATTCCCATTTTTGCATTTCGAGGTAGGCTTGGATGCCCTATTCCTTTCTCTGTGCTTGGTTTCCATTTAACTTTGTTTCATCGTGCATAATTTCACCTCCTTAAACCTTTAAATTGAAATTCAAACTTTCTTTGATATATTTAATTCGAATCAAGCCTTCTCTGCAACTGTCGATTCTCCTGATGATTGTTCTCGAAATAGTCTTTCTTTTCCCTAACAACAGTATTTGTTACTCCCCAGCAGATACAGCTGTTATTCAATTCTACACTTCATTCTAGGTATGTTGATCTAAAAGTCTGTGTTGGTTTTGTTGATCTTATCGGTCGACGCCAATATGTGCGGTGTGCTTGTCTGGCACACCACACTTACTAGGGGTCCATTTATTGACCTCACTTTTGATTGAGGTCTAATTTTTCCTCTTTAGTAGCCTAGGGTCTAGCCATAAGACTTTTCTGTTGACTACTCCTAGAGACCTAGAAAAGGGACCCTCACCATTAGAAACTCTAAACTCTTCTTTGCTCAAAATGAAGTTTCACATATTGGTCCTAACCTCTAGCACTTAGTAGGCGGAGACAATATGGGGAAGCTAAAGGGGAGTCTCCATAGGATTTCTTGGCCTTAGGGTTGACCAAAGGTGTTGTTCTAGAGCTAGTTCACTCACTTTCACCCCACTCATAGCCCAAAACTCAACCTACTTAACTTTGATCCCTTGATCTTTTGGAAGACTAATGTTGATGGTCCCCTAGACCCACTAGCCCTAGGCTAAGATTTGGCTAAGACCAGTACATAGAGGATCTAAATGATGGCTTATATAAAGTGGTTGGCACCACAATTTCACCAAAATATGAATTTTTCACCCCCCCCCCCCCCAAATCTACCCAAATTACCCAAACACCCCCAAACCCCAAATTTGACCAAAATTCTCAATTTCACCCAAACTACCCAAATTTGTTCAAAAATTATTTCAGTCCATTTCAAACTACCCAATTTGCCCAAAACTAGCAAAATTTACCAAAATACCCCCAAGTTTGCCAAAATTACCAACATATCAAAATGTCTCCAAAACTAATTTGAACTTTTCCATTGAGCCCAATTTGACAAATTTGACCAATTTTTACTAGAAGCCCTAAATTGCTCTTAAAGACCCAATTTCCCCATACTTGTCTCAAATGTCCATCAATTTGATCCTAATTTCCCCCAATTTCAATTTTTAACTAAAATTCATCATGATCAAACTCCATTCAAACTAAATCCAAGTCTAATTGACCCACATTTGAGTCACATTTCAACCTAAATCAAAAGGCCCCAATTTGTCCCAAAACCAAAATCCCATTCAAGTGACCCCCAAAAATTTCCAATTGCCTTAATTGTGCATCATAAACTCTTTAAAACATTCCCGTACATCAAATTGAACCTTCATTTTGCTTTGGTCAAGCCTCAATTTCACCTAAAATCAACTTGGACCAAAACCCCCAATTTGCCCAATTTTGGCTATGTCTCTAAATGTCACCTGATTGAATGCCCGAACCAAAAACTTGACACACAATTGATGTTGAGAAATCTTCATGATATTCCCCTAGACCATTTTCAACCATCAGTTTGGACTTAACCCAACTCTAACTCAACCTAAGCCCAAGTCTAACCCAACATCCCCAAATGGTCCAAATGGAAAAATTTTCTAAATTGAACCTCAAAATCAATTCAAAATCACCCCAAATCTTTTCTAAACCCATCAAGAAAATCATGCAAACCAAATTAATCAATCAATTGTGATCAATGTCATGGCTAGCCAAACCCAAACCAAACTTCATGCCAATTTGACTCAAATTGAACGCATGCACGAAAATTGACTAAGCCATGCCCAAGTGACAAAATTAATGACACCACAGCTTCAAAGTACACCTTAATGACCAACCTAGACCCTCTTAAACCAGCTAAGGTGGGCTATGGACCAATGGTTCCCTAAATTAAGGGATTTCATCCCTTTTTTGGGTCTAAGCCAAAATATCTCCACCATCATGACAAACCATTAGTGGTTAATCATAATTAAACCTCCCCCTGGTGCACTTGACTTCTCTGGCCACAATCCCTGGCCCTACCAGCCAGCCTAGTGGCTAAAAAACACCAAAATTGAGAGCCCCCATGCCTTAACTCAAACCTAATTTCAATCATCCAATGTGTCCAGCTCTAATTGCTATTTGGCATTTTCAACCCCTCCACATAAGAACTTAATTGAACCCAAATTGAAACCCTAAGCTCCACCCTAAGCCCCTTTGTTCAAACTACCTTCTCCATGGCCAAAGAAGAACTAACAATAAAACCTTAGGGAAACTCTGCCAAAATCTCACCAAAGACTCTCTAAGCCTTCCTCAGCTCAAGCCAACCATTTTCCCCCTCTGTTTCCCCATGTGAGAGTTCAATTTTGAGCTCAAAATCAGGTCAAAACCTAGACACATTTCTCCACAGCCCCATGGTAAACCAAACTCCAATTAACTGTGCACACACCATCCCCACAGTGAGAGGAGTTGATCCCCCACAAAAGCCACTTCTCAAACAGCCCCTAACTTAGTTCTAGACCAACACCTGAATTTGATCTTGGTCAAAAACATAGCTAGACAATTCACCAAGGCTTGAGACTTCATCTGGAGGTTTGTTGGACTCAATTGAAGTTACCACAACAATGTGATTGAGGCCTCCCCTCTCAGACAAAGGTATTGAGCTCTAACCCTAGCTCGAGATTCTTTTGATTCTTTATGTGTAATTACTTGATTTTATGTTTGATAAATCGTATGGATATGTTCTTATTGAGTAGATCAAGGTTTTGAAATAAACCCCATGCGATTTGGTTTAGTCTAGACAAAGATCTTAGGTTTTAGTGTGAACGGTTCTCGGGTTAAGTCATTTGGGGATGATAACGGGCAACCATCCGATTGCGCATTTATTTCATCAATGGAGGAGATTAAGTCGGACCAAGCTTTGGTGCAAAAAAGCGGGCCGCATAGCAGCTGAGGTGGATGACAGAGTCAAATGGTGGAGCACCGCATGTGAGTTCGGAGTCGTCGTAGGATGAGGTGGCGCCACGGGTTTAAGTAAGAAAATATGGATTTTTTAAATTATTTATAATGCATGATCCTCGAAAATTCATATCTTTCTCTAGAAAAATCATAAAAATAAAATAAAAATACCCTCTTACTCAGAGAACAGAGGAGAATAATGTCGACAAAAATAAATTTTTTTTGCTAAGTATATGATTTTTAATTAGTTAAATATTCTCTGAGGTATTTTAATTCATCATGATTAAATACTAACCACCATGACTTGAAATTTTTAGGGTTGGTTCCCCATGACAAAGGACATCTATGATTTTTCCAAAGTCAGACAACACCTCTGTGCTTCTAACCTAATTTTCAAGATTAAGTGGCTATTTTGGTTTTATTTAATCATATAAACTAAAATATCCCTCAGAAAATTATGGAATCAATTTTGTTTAGTTTCGTATGGTTAGAAGAGCTTGGGAAAAATATTGTGATGATTTGAATGATTTTGTATCCTTCTTTTATTTATTGAATATTTTTACCTTGTATTAATTTATTTAAATTAAATATAAATAAAAAATTGACAAAATCAATTCCACATTATTCAAAATAATCATTTCAACTCATTGTAAAAATATCAAATTTATTTAAGTTAATTTAGTCATTAAAGTGAATTTTGTAAGTAAAAATAGTATTTTTGCACAAAATAAATTATATTAAATTAAATAAGCTTTGAAAAATTATAAAAAATAGTCTTATGAGTTCCTTGTGATTAGGGGCATTTAATAAAAATAAAATCTATTTTTGTGAAGATCTTTTATTTTTAAATTATATTTTGAATTAAAAATAATTAAATTAATCAAATTTTTCAAAAATACAAAAATAGTTAAAATTGTGTGCAATTGTTTCCTAATCACTTGGGACTCCTTAAAATATTTTTCTTGATTTTATAAATTAAAAATAAAATTCTAGAGGCAAATATTGTATTTTCCTTATTTTCCCATTAAAATAATTACAATAAATTAAAAATAAATCATAAAAATATAAAATTTACTCCTTTAGTTTTCTTGGACTTATGAGGGTTTAATAAAAATTTAAAAGTGATTTTTCAAGATTGAAACATATTTTTGTATTTAAATAATCATTAAAAATGACCTTAAAATAATTATAATAATTACAATATTATTCAAAAAAATCATAAAATTTTGTCTAAGTATTCTTCTAACCTAGGAAAACCTCCAGTTATTTTCCCATAAATTAAAACTTCATTTTGATTAATTAAATAAATTAACATTGAAAATTCCTATTTTAAAAAAAAATTATTTAAATTAAATCAAATTGTGGAAAATTCTATTTCCTCCCTGATATTTTAATTAATCCATAGATAGGATACTCAAGTATTTTCTAAAGTCATTTGAATTTTTTTTGAAGAATTATAAAATAGAAAACCCCAAGGGCAAAATGGTAATTTTAGATTTTGGTGCTTTAATCAAAATTTAGGATTTATTAAAGGAAAAATGAGTAATTTTCATCTTAATATCTATGTTTGGATGATTGTAATATAATGGGATTAAAAGGTAGAAACTCACTTACCACCTCTTCACAATATCAACAAAATTATAATTCCCTAATCTTTATGATTTGGAAGTCAACAAAGATCAAACGATTCTAAGTGGTGGGCTTAAGCCAGGGAGATGATAATTTACTTATCTTAAGCCTAAAATTGATGATGATGGGATCTTCAATAAGAATAAATATCACTTAAACCAAAATTTTAACCACCACCAATTACCCCCGTTATGATTGTTAAGGGCTTGGTAGTGACCTAGGTTTGATATTTAAACTCAATTGATCGATTTTAGAAGATAATATGATTGGTAATTAACATCTTTAAACACTCCAAGCCCATTTGTGATGGGCACCTATTCTTTAATGACTTGAGTTTGCCTTAGGGGCATTCATCCATATAACTTATAAGTAAAGTATTAAATTGATTAAGTAACTTATCCTCAAGATAACTGAATTGTCAAGTTTCACTGGGCAATGAGGTAGTCACATTCTAACTTCGGATGATTAATGGAACAATATGATAAGTTCAAATGATGAACTCAAAATAATTCAAGAGATCCTCAAAGTAGTTCAGGGTCATTCTCTGAACACTTTGAAATCTTCTGGATATTTTGAAGGGCAAATTGAAGTCGTCATATTTTGTTCTAAAATCATCCACTAAGAACTTTATAGACTCAATAGAGTCATAGTTTGGGGTTTGATAGCTATAACGTCATCTACTCCTGCAATTTAAATTCTTTGCAAATTTATATACACACTGCCACAACTAACATTTCAGGTGGTGGAACTAGAAGAACTGATAGGTACGCTTTTAAATTATTACATTTACCTTTCTGTACTTCTTGTCTCGAACTTGCATGTTAAATAACCATGTCACCCTGCATGTCAAATCAAAACTGTTAGGATAGCCGCAAAACTAAAACTAAAGTTTAAAAATTAAACAAGATAAAATTCACCACCACAACATTAAAAATATGAAGACAACTCAAAATTTAATCACAAACATAACAAAAGAAAAATTGCAACTAAATTAAAAATGTTTCTATGGGATGATTGGTAATTCCTCGGAGGAGGTAACCTACAGTTGCTAACAAGATTTCCCACGGTCTAAATGAAAGTATGGAACTCAATGAGTTAAGTTTAGCAAATTCATTTGGACTAAGTGAATCTGAAACAAAATAGTGGTGTCGGAACGAGTGAACCGAAGGATCCTAACCGGTGTCGCTCTAATAAACTTTAATATATCTCATAAAATTTAAACAACCATGACCATAGGAAATATGTGATTTAACATAAAGACTTGACACATTAGAAAACTTAAACTTACTATGACGAGAAGCTTGGAGCTAGCATTGTGGGCAGCACGACCATCTTCAACAACAAAACATGTCTACATTAGCTAAACCATTCTCTCCTTAGAATTAAATAACCAGTCTATACGTCTTTGAGGTTGTTTGCTTATGCAACGTAAATCCTCAACTTATCTTTAGGTTTTTGTATAGTTCTGCTATACAATATAAGCCCTAACTCGTTTTAGGACTTCATGGTTGCAATTCATCACAGCCTAAATCCTCACATCTTCTAGGCTGTTTGTGTTATCATTTAGCACAAATGTGAGCCTTACTTAATAAAATTGGCAGGATGAAACATTGAAGCATTTCACCTCTAAATTGAAGCCAAACCATAGGGTAGCTTGGGAAGTCACCGATGTTCTCCTCAGAATCTATAACATCCCATAGTTCTTTTTCCTTTGGATTCCAAAAATAAAATGTTCCAAATTTGAGTCATTCCCCTTCAACACCTCTTTGTCCAATCTCGTTAAAAAGTCCTAATTCTTTGACCTCTTTGAAGATAATATCATATGATTTTTATCGAGAGTTTTCCTAGATGACTTCGGTTATCTAAGATGTAATTAACTATAGGGGCTTACCCTTATATGAAGTTTTTCCAAACCCAGCTTAATATAAACCCTATTTAATATTTCATATTAACTAGGGGAACTTGTCGGCTTATAATAAAATGATTTTGCGTACCAAATGGATATCATATATTTCTTAGTTTATTTGATTGAGTCTCACCCTCAAGTTTTGTATTTATCATTCAGGATAGATACATGGCTTGAGGTGTATTGCTCTTTCATTTAAACTATGAAGATATGAGATCAGTTTGATTTCATATTTTTCTAAAACTTAAATATATATGTAAATTAAATATCTTTCTGAAGCGGGTGATGAGATTTTGATTCTGGCGATCGACAGCTTCCAACGGGCGACTCCTCAACTGTTTTTAGAGCCAACAATGGCTGCTAGGCACCAAAGAGCTGGTGTTTAGACACAAGTCTCTCTATAGGCTAGGATCAATATGAGTACCTAGGCGCTCACGAGTCTGGGACTAAGCACCAATAATGTAGTGCCTTGGTGTCCAACTAGCACCTAGGCGTTAGTCTCTCAGGTTGTCAGGGCAATTAGTAAAGCATAGGAGCTCCAAGGTCTGGCGCTAAGGCACCAATTTCTTGTGATTTCCTTTGCTCCAAGTCCCCGCCACATTGCTCTATGTCTCATTCACTTTTCTCTACTTCTAATACATGTTATATCTGCAAAAAAATGTATAAACAAATTTATTTTTCTAAAGTGCAATTTCATCCATAAAAACGTGCAAAAACATAAAAGAATGTATGCATACTTTTTTACTTATCACGTACACTCTTGGGCAATTATATGAAAGGTTACCTTATGAAAGTTCTATAAATTTTTTTTTAAATTATTTGTTTAGTTTCATCATATTTTCTTACATTCTCATTCCTCTCTAGTTTGAATCATCTCCAAGATTCAAAAGAGAGATTTACCTAAAAGGAGAATTATATGATGAGGATAAGACAAGTCAACGATCCAAATTTACAAAAAAAACAAAAACACTCATGATAATCACATATTCAAATTCAATACTCAACGATGTAAATAAAATTTTAATGCCTCCATATGGTTCGTATATTCATGATTACATTTAAAATGCTACATTTAAAGATGTTCTAATGATGTTATTATGTAGGAAAATACCACCTCATCGATTCGGGATATCCCACGCAAAATGGTTTCTTAAAGCACTTCCCCCATATGAGATACCATCTTCCAAACATTGAGTGTAGCCAACAAGTGATTAGAGTGAGAAATGAAATCTTCAAAACAAGACACTAATCATTATGAAGTGTTATCGAGTGAGTATTTGACGTATAGAAGAAGAAGTGGGGCATACTCAAAGATATGCCAACATATTATTTCAAAAAATAGATAAAGATAGTTTTTGCAATGACATCTCTTTATAAATTATAAGAAAATATCTATCATGCTAGGATGTTGATTTCAGGGTTTTGGATGAAAATCTAAAATACATAACTGTAGAAGCATGCAAACACTAGACATGTCAATCTTCACTCAAGGATGACTTTTATGCTTATGACATCAACACGTCTGATGGGGCGTGTGTTCAGGAGACGATACAGTTGAGAGATGACATTGTCGATGTTTTAATGCATTCATTGTGTATGTCAAATTAATATTTTTTAGTTTCTCCATTTTGATATTTATTGTTTCAGATGCATGGAGGATTAGCTGATGTCTTTTTCTCTTATATGTTTTGATATTTTAATTTTCTAAATTTATAACTTTAGATATGCATATTTTACCCTTTGTCTGTTTTTATTTTTTTTTGTTACAAGTGAAACCTTTATTTTTTATTGTCATATTGCATATGTAGCCTAATTTCTTGAATAAAAACGTGGTTTATTATAATCTTAGGAAAAATAAGTTCATGTTCATATGGTACATCGAGAGCTCTATATTGTCATTGTGGCACACAGTGTTCTGAATACATTTAAAAAACGAAAGGGAGCTATGAGGGGATCAAATTTTATTGTTGTTCTAGAAAAAGGACACGTTAAGATTGTAGATTTTTTTGATGCGCTGATGATGAAGAGGAGCTACAAGTCAAGAGAGAGATTTTGGATGAAAATTTACCTTGAAAACTTGAACGTCTGGATATAAAGTTGAATGTCGTTATAGCATTATTGGTTGTTTTTATAGTTTCTTTTATTTTGTATTATGCATAAAATGATGACCTATAATTGATGTACTGAAAAATGTTGGACTCATGTTGTATTTTTAATATTGTTGAAGTTCCTTGTATTATTCTACTACAATTTTTCTGAAAACTGCAATGATTTAATTAATTTAAATATATAAGTGAATAAAACAACTACAACACAGCTTATTATCCAAACAACTTCACATTTATTTTTGCAGTAGCTTTATAATAGCTGTAGCTTTTTGAAAAGGCAACTACCACCCCAAACACACCAGTAATCTGTTAGCACATAAATTATATAATATACTCATATAAAAAAATAAAGACGTATCAAATATTCTTTAAAAGTCGTTATGATTAAGTTTTATTTGACAGAGTTTTCTTATTTACAAATTTTGTCCCTCTAAATAATGCTAGAATATTAACATTATCCTATAATTAAAAAATAAGTAATTTATCCAAAGTTGAACTTGAAACAAAAAAAATACTCTTAATATTAAATTCTCTTATAAGTAATGTCAATGCATAAGTGGGAGCACATGCAGCTCTTTTTCTTTCCCAAATTTTATATTTGTTTGAATTATATATATATATATATATATATATATATAATCTTAATTAAATTAATAACAGCATTTGTAGATATTTACTTAGCCTCCCAAATTAGAATGCTTTACTTTTATTATTTATTTATTTTATTTAAAGTCCAACCGCCCTCGGGTGCCAGTGAGTCAACTAGACTTAAAAGTTGTCATGTGCTCGACTCAATAAGTGGCTCGTGAGTTGAGCTCGATGAGCTAACAAGCAAAGTTCAAGCCAGCCCTCACTTAACTTGTTAGCTTGTGGGTGGGCTCATTTAAAAAAATATTATAATCAAAATACATTAAGTTCCAAAACTTTATCTTTTAAGATATAAAAAATATTAAAAAAATTATACTTTCCATTGTATATTTGATCATTTTTGTTATTTATATTCTAATTACTCATTCTATATATAATCTTATTATAAAACTCACTAGACATAATATCATTTTCTCTACTTGCTATTAAACAGGTCGGCTAGCGAGTTGGCTTGAACTCGTAGAAGTAAACTCGAAATCGATAAAGTTAACCAAACTCAAGCTGAAGCTGAGGGTGTCTCGGGCTTCACTAGCCTTGTTCACGGAAAAAATTTGCGTGCAATAGACGTACGCAGCAGTGCGTGCGGTATTAGTTATATGGAGGGTACAAGGGGGTTACATCCACAGTATAAGCCCTTGTAACTTTCCTGTAATCTCCCTGTAACTTACGTGTAACCTCTTAATATATGATAACAGAAGCGCAAAACTTATTGTAGGGTACAGATAGGTTACAACAAGTTACAGGGAGGTTACAAGGGGTTATACCGTGGATGTAACTCCCTTGTACCCTCGGTATAACCTCAATATCGCACGCAGCACTGCGTACGTCTATCGCACGCAAATTTTTTCACACCCCTTTACATCCCCCACCCGTATTTATCGCGTTTTCTTCAATTCATTTATTTACCCTCCTCGTGGCTTTCGCTGCATTACACCATGTCTACGTTTAAGAAAACATCTCTCGTTCAATCCTTTGAAAATGCTCTCACCGGAACCTTATTTTATGTTGTTTTGAGTTCACGAGTTCAATCATCTCTTCTGTTGCTTCAAATCACATTTTGTTCTGACGCTTCGAAATCAAAAGGTTTAAAAACCCTGTTAATGAGATCCTTGAGGAATTTCATAAAGCCTTAGAGAAGATAAAGTTTTTATAATCATTTTTCTTTAAATATTATAATTGATTGTGTCGAAACGCACATAATAAATATTTTATTCATGAAATAATATAACTTGATCCACCGTAATTTTTTGGCAAAGATAAACCTGAGGTGGCCTAGTTCCTATCCAAATTTTCATTTTCAACCCCCGCACTTCAATATTCACATCCTAGCTCTCCTCCTCTCCTTATAAATTAGTGAAACCTTCCCCAGAACCACCGCATAAACTGAAAACAATGGATTCATTACTCCATGAATGGCCGGAACCCATCGTCGCCGTTCAATCCATCGCCGAAAGCGGCGCCACATTAATCCCCGTAGACTACGTGAAGCCCGCTGCCGATCGGCCTGCTGTTGCCGGAACCACCGCCGCTCGTGAACTAAGCATCCCTATCATCGATCTAGGGAAACTTAAAACAGGCGTCGTTGATTTTTATGCCGTGATACGTGAGATCTCTGATGCTTGCCGTGAATGGGGATTCTTCCAGGTGGTGAACCATGGTGTCGATAATGAATTGGTTAATGCCGTGATGGGGGTTTGGAGAGAGTTTTTCCACCTTCCAATGGAGGAGAAGAAGAAGTTGGCTAATTCACCAGTAACTTATGAAGGTTATGGAAGCCGTCTTGGTGTTGAGAAAGGTGGGGCGCTAGACTGGGGCGACTACTTCTACCTTCATATTCTGCCACACAGTGTCAAAAACTATGATAAGTGGCCAAATGTCCCCTCTGCATGCAGGTACTGTGCTCTCCCGACTAAGAATACTGTTTGTCCATATTGAGTTATTGAATATGTGGTGTATTACAGGGAAATTACGGAGGAGTACGGGAGGCAGATGGTGAGCTTATGCGATACGGTTATGAAGGTGCTGTCAATAGACCTGGGGTTTGACGTAGGGTTTCTAAAGGAGAGGTTTGGAGGAGAAGATATTGGAACATGCATGAGGGTTAATTACTATCCTAAATGCCCGCAACCCGAATTAACGTTGGGGTTGTCTGCACACTCTGACCCGGGCGGGCTTACTGTACTTGTGGCTGACCATGAGGTTCCCGGGCTTCAGGTGCGCGAGGGGAGCGCTTGGGTCAACGTCAGCCCGGCCCCCAATGCACTTATCGTTAATGTCGGAGATCAGATTCAGGTTAGTATGGCCATGTTCTCCATGGTAAGAGAATTTTTGATATATTTTTCTTTATGTACCATAGTTAAGTTTTACATTGATATTTGTTTTTAGAAGTTCTTCATGGTGATTTAAGTATAAGAGGACACTAATGTTATTGCAAAATGGATGGAGAAAAGTGATAAATATTTATTGTATTTTTATGGTTATACTTTGCTTATCCAAGTGAAAGAAAACGATGGCGTACTTAAGATTGATGGAATAAATTCTATCCGTTACTTGTAGCTCATAACTATGTAATGGTTTAAAAATCTATGCTTTCAATTAGCAAATCACTATGCTAGTATGATGAACAATGGTTAATTGATGGTACTAACTATTGATACTATTTATGTGCTACTTTCAAATTTACTCATAAAAACGCTATATTTTTTGTCTTTGCACAAGTAGCATGTTGATGTCTCACGTATAAAGTCCATTCAATATGAGCATTTTTAAAAGTAAAAAATAGAATATATTTATTTTAATTATGCACATAAAAATAACACCTTTTCCCGTATTTTAAAAGCCAGATACATTTTTTCATGCATCCATTTAAAACACTACAAAATCCAATGTATATAATTATTAAAGTTGTGTGTGAGATGTGTAAATGCATAAGAATTGTGTGCTAACTTTCTCTTTATTTTATAAAATAGAATCCATATTAACAAGGAAATAAATATATTTCTTTCCTTATGGTCAATCCACAGATTTTGTTGACAAGTGTTTTCACCGAGTTGCTAAAGCACAGTTAAGCTCCCGACAAAAGAGCCCATTTAAGCCATGTGCTAAATTAGACTATGTAATAAAGTTTTTTAGTGGCATTTTCGTGCCTATCTACTCTTCCCATTATTACGAAGGTAGGTATTTTGTCCTTTACATAGAATTTCTTCTCCTTAAGGATCTATTTGAAAGAGCTTTCTCAATGTTTTATTTTTCAGACCGTCACTATTATTTTGTTTGAGAAATTGTTCTCTTGCTATTTTTTAAGATTTTTCTGGTGTCAGTCAGAAAGCTACGCTTCGATTTTTTTTTTAGAAAATAAATTTATAATTGTCACTACACATTTTCTTAAGAATTGTTGCTTCACAAATGATTTTTCAAACAGCTATAGCCGTTCCAAACTGACCCAACGTACAATCTAGGGATTGATAGTGATTTGACCCAGTAATATAAACATCTCCATTAGAGAAAATATTGGGAGATCGATGAGGGAAATAATGAGAGAGAGCAACATTAAGGAATTTAAGTTAGAAGCTTTTGATATATTTATATGACGAGTATAAAATAAATAATCAAATCATATTATTTTATCGGAATTACAGTACAATATAAATTAGTTTAGAGGAAAAATGAGTTTGATTGTTATTTTATAGTGAAAAAAAATGTATGGTCTCAAAGTTTTTTGTAAATGCCTTGTAAATCTTTTGAAATATCATTTTCATTTCGGTTTCCTCTCAAGTTGAATTAAAAGCACATGGCATAACTTTTTAAATCATATTAATAGCATTATTTCACGCACGTTTTATTTATATATTTTTTTTCTACCATTTAAGAGACTAAGTGCGCGCAGTAACAAGAAGGTGATTGTTTCGTAAATGAGATTGTTATACTCAAGAAAAGAATACATACGAAAACTGGATGCATCTGTAGTCCAATGGTGGGGCACCACGTGTCAAGTGGGCCCCACTATATTTAACATGGAACAATGCAATGTATTGCGGTGGGGCCCAATTTATACGTGTTGCCCCACCACTGGTCTCCGGACGCAAATTACAACCAGAGTCAGGATGGTAATACTTTCTCGCTATCCTCAAACTTTTTGTACTCTCAATCTATTAAATAAACACACATTAATATAGAGCAATACAATGTAAATGTCAAATTAAAGAATTTACAAGCTATGTTCACTAGAAAATCTCTCTTGAGATATCAACGAGTCATATGTGCGAGCAATATTTGATGAATGCCATTTTTAATATTTGATTTAAACAAAAATTAATACAATAAATTTAACTATTTTGCTGTTTGTTTTTCTTCATAAATGCAACTCAGATACATTCAACCGGACACTAAAAGTTGACATGCCACAGGTATTGAGCAATGCAACATACAAGAGCGTGGAGCACAGAGTATTGGCTAATGCAGTCCAGGAACGATTGTCGATCGCTTTCTTCTACAATCCGAAGAACGATCTGCCATTAGAGCCGGTGAAGGAGCTCGTAACGCACGAGAGACCGCAGCTTTACAGAGCAATGACCTTCAGTGAGTACAGGCTCTACATAAGGAAAAAGGGCCCAAGGGGCAAGACACAGGTCGAATCTCTCGAGGCCATGTGATAAATAATATTGAAATGTCTACTAACATGTTATATGTGCTTGGTCATTCAGTACACTCATAATGAGGTAAACATTTCACAAGATCTGTACAACATCCGAAAGTACTTTGGCCGAACCTATCTGGATATCTACTCTTTATTTTTAGCACTTATTATACATGCTTTTTGGCTATCCTTTTCTGTCCCTTCTTCTTTGCTGACTTACTTGTTGAATGTTACTGCTTGTTCTCTTTTTTTTTTTTTCTCTTAACCAAGTTTTTCTCTGAATTTTACATGAAATAGCGACCATGCAAGAGACATTGCAAGCATGAGGCAAGAGACGACTATTCTAATCCCACGTGATGGAAAATTGAAATGAGGCTTTCAGATAAAAATAAAAAAAATAAAAGAAATAATAATGATGTGATAATGACACAATGCTTTCAAGATTATTTATTTCAGAAACAGTTATGGATTGCTTTCAATGTTCAACTATTAGACAGATCTTAACTTTTAAACAAGCTAATATTATAATATTTTAATTATATAACTATAAAGGATATCTGAATTATTGGGGTTGAGATAATTAAGTTTCCATTAATGATGAGTGCTACATGAGGTTAAAATTCATATAGATCTTATTAATAATAGTTCAAGACTGATTTTCCTCCTTTTATTTTAGTTAACAAGAATTTTAATTATCTATTTTGAGCAAATTGGAGAATGATTTACTATTTCGAGGTAACGTATTAAAAAATATTAATAAAATATGAAATATAATCGTTTGTTTCCTTTATAAAAGAACCATTTTTGTCTAAGAAGCTATTAAAGGCCCAAATGAAATGTCAAGTGTGGGTTCTTCTCGAACTATAGGATTTTGACAACTTACTGTCGGTCAATTTTGACGCGAATATGTTAATAACTCAATACAAAATATTATTAGTATTCGATTTGCATTGGATATATGCTCCATGCAAAAATAGGCATTGCAAATACAAGTAACGTCAATTGTGGCCAACACAAATAAATTACTTCAACATTAACATCCAACATTGTTGAGGTTAGCCAGTTTCAACGCGACTCAAAACGACATAAACGTTAAATATGAAATCTGAATCCACCATTTTGTGGACACAAACTTCCGTCATCAGTTGTGTCCATTTTCGCTGGAGAGATAGATTAGCATCAGAATGTTTCGAAGGTATTAGCGTAAGAAATTTCCAATGCCATATACCAACCAAGAAAATAATTTTCTAACTACAAAACAAGAAAATAATACACCAACCTCAATGAAGCATCATCATCAAACTCATGCTCAACCACCCCATTCTTTCCCTCCTCTTCCTCATCCATCAAACTCAAAGGCCTCTTGTCACAATGATCTTCAATCTGCTCGGTCAGTAGCACTATAGTGGTGTTGGCTTTCTATTGGCTCTCACGTAGTTGACATAGCTCCTTGATCATAACAATGATACATCAAACAAGCTCATCATTCTCTGATGATGATGACCCTAGCCACCCTGGCTAGCTCAGGAATGCTCAACCATAAATGTACTGTCTTTTATGCTCATGTTGAACACCATCCCCCTTTTCTTTACTACTACTGCCTCCACATTTTAAAGTCAGATGGTTAACAGACTGATTACGACCGCTATTACTGGCTGCTAGGCTATGGCTTTAAATCTGGCTCTACATGTCCCAAATGTGCTCGTACTTCTCTTATACAATTAAAACAAAAAATTAGTTGACATTTTGCAATAATAACATAAGAGAATGTGTAGATTGAATGCTTCTTACATACATTGACACAACAAGAATGGTCTAAGAAATATTTTTGCATCCCCGAGCACCAATGCATCAGAACATATAACTCTAGTAAGTATCAAATAATTGCACCACTGACCTGTTTTATATTTAGTGAAACTTACCAACTTCTAGTAGTATTTTATGTGTGGGACTGATCCAACAATATGCAGTGTGGAGCCTCTGGCTCCCTGGATCCTTCTTCTTTGTTAGTTTGTTTTTCTCTTTCTTTGGAAATTAAAAGATACCCATGATCTGGTAAAATATGCCAAAAAATCCTCCCCAACCCAGCTTGGCCTCTCCTCTTTCCCACAAGCTATTGTGAATGTATCACCCAATCAATGTTTGTTGCTGACATAAGTTACTTTTACTTTATTTTAATGGTATGTTATCATTCTTTTTACTTCTTATATCACCTCATTTATGTTAATTTTATATTTTTTTAAGGTACTTGGTGCTATTTTGCAAATTATAAGTGTCAAACATGCAAAATAGAGTCAAAAGAAGAAAAACAGTGTTGTTTGGCATAGTCACGCTTGATTTAGGCGTGATGGCACCTGATCTGGGCTTAGCCACGCCACTTTCGGATCTGTCAACGCTGGTTTCAAGTGTGGTCACGCTACCGGACCACCAGATTCAGCTATAAAAGGTATTTTTCATGCTGATATTTACTGGATTTTTTAAAGAGGAAGCTAGGGCGTGACTAGAAGGACTCTTTTAGGGAGAGGAAAGAACCGAAGACAGCTTGGGCGCTAAACTTGATGGTTTTTTAGAATTTCCCTTTTGTTTCAATTTCCTCTCTTGGGATTGAGGTACTAAGAGTTTTCCACGTTTTTGTATATTGTTCTTATATGTTTGGAGAGGTCAATGTATGAGAGAGGATTTAACTACTATCGAAGAGGGAACAAATCATTTTGTTGGTATTTTCTTTTCATCTTTTCTTGCAATAATGGTTTTGATGTGATTTTTTTTCAGGATTCTTTCTATCCTGTGCCGCTAAAATTTTATTCACGTATATGTGATTTATGATATGTGTTCTATAATTTTTTCAGATGATTTTTTTCCTTGTATCATTTTGCTGAGAAATTAGGGATTTTCGTTGTTGTATTAATAATAGAGTTTAATTTATTCTTGACAAATTAGGATGTTGACATATTTGATGATGTGTGACTCATATTCGTTGTGCAGAGGAATAAAATGGTTAACCACAAAATTTGAGTAACAATAAACATATTTTATTCAGGATTGCAACCTACAAATGAGATCATAACAAATCTGTGGATTGTCATAGGGATTGAGGAATTCTAAACTTCATTAATTCTCACCTTTTGTACTATACATATGCATAAGAAGGACTTTATATCCTTGTTGATTACTATCATGTAGAAGAAATTTTAGGAAAATCATGAATCATCACATCACCTAAATCACAAGAATGCGAGCCTCGCATGATTTAAAGAATCATAAGATTTGCCTTCCACTTTTTTTATGTCTTCTCCAAATTTGTTATCTTTTGTTCTTGTTTTAATAGGATTTTAAGAAACCACGTCTAATTCTGATCACACTAAACTTGGTTTAGAAGTGTGGCAAACAAGAGATTTTCCCCGCAGAATAATTATTAATATTTTCCTTTTGGGATTGATATGCGACACTCAATAATCACATTATCAAAAAACACGTACACTTGTATGGTGTTACCAACTTACTTTGTTGTAAGTTTTGGTGTGTTGATCCCGGTTGGATATAGTTGTGTAAAATTTATAAAGTTAACTCCGCTTTGCAACGACGCCAAAAACTTGATGTTGTATTTTATGAATAATAACGTTAAGTAGTTAATGTTGGGATTCTACGCAAGTATATGTATCGTTATCAAGTAGTATAAGTCTTTCTATTTAAGTCTCAAATATCGATCCCACGAGGAAGGTTTAAATTTGAGATGATAAATTAACAAGTAAATTCACAGAAATAAAACAAAATTATTGTAACTAATTTTGAATGTTTCAGATACTATCAAAGCTAAATTAATAACAACTAGCAGAATTTAAATGCAGAGTTTAAAATAGTAACTACTAAACTATGTTTATGTGATGAAGTTTTCTAATATGAAATAGCATATTTCCCACTACAATGAGTTTTTGGTGAAATTAGATGAGATGAGATAAAAATTAGATGAGATAAATGGTTTAAATTTGTATTGTACCAAATATGAGCAATTTTAATTCTCTACCCTGATTCAGTGTTATAGAAAATCATTGGCTAATCTTATATTTAGTTCCTAAATCTGTGGCTAGACTGGGAGGATACTGGCTCCCACCCCCGAGCTCCCACTTCCCTTCCCCTGAAGGCTAACTCTCTCTTTAGTTTTTAAACAGTAAGCTTGAATTGGGGATTTTTTAGTCTGTTACCCTAAAAATCTCCACTTCTACACCCAACAAAATAAATTTTTCTATTTATTTGTACTTAATTCCATGAACGAAATCCTCCTTCATGGACTTAAATATGATTCTTACTTTGTTGTAGAACTCATACTCCATTTCTTGGATTATATGTTTCACAACATATTTTAACAATTCAATTGGCCAGATCAAAAAGTAAATTAAGAGCGGCGTTGAAAAACTATCACAATTTATTTTAAATTTTAACATTGACACATCCAAATTATCTCTTCATTTCACCATATCTCAGAGTAGGGAGCAAGATAAAAGAAACTACTCAGACTTCATGAGAAAGATACAACAAAACATAAATTTCATATATAAAAGGAAGTTCATACAATAATAATAAACAAACAATACTTATCTAAAACTCTTTCTCAAAGCAAATCCTATGTACTCTCTTAATAAATGTAGGAAGAAGAAATCTCTCACTTCTCTCCCTCTCCAACACTTCTTATAGAGTAAGTCACACTTAAACTCACCACAAAAATTCAAAATTATAAAGAAAATAAAATGATTAATGGTGTGGAATGGCGTGGAAGGAAGTAAAGTGACATGAAAAGGGGCGAAGAACAACCAAGAGCGAGTGGAGGAGCGTGAAGAGGTGCGAAGGGGGTTTTTTCTAATCAATTTTGGCTCTAAATAGAGCCTAAGGTCGGTTCTCTAATAGGTGCATCCAAAAACTCTTAAAAAAGCATCCAAATCCGTCGAATCTTCTAGAAACAGGGTCTGCACCGACACTAGCGCCATCGTGCGACCATTTTGGCGTCGTTGGTGCCAGTGGCCATCTAATTAAATCTTTCTTCTCTGTCAAATGGCACCGACAGTGCCCAGTCTGGTGTCATCGACGCTGAATAATTTTTCAAAATCTCCATTTTGACTCTAGATTTCATCCTTTTTGCTTCATTTTTGCTCCAAGTCCTAAAAATTAACAACCTATAATAAAACATGAAAAATACCTTCCATTAAAGTGCAATATCACCAAAAATGAGTATAAAATATGGGTCTAAAAATGCATATATTTTTGGTGTATCAAAATCTCCCCAAACTTAAATGTTACTTGTCCTCGAGTAACTCTCATAAAAAATAAAAAAATGACTCATGACAAAGATTTTAACTTATAGATTTCTATATTTTAGTCCACTAAATACAATAGCATGACTTAAGAAAAATGTAACATAACTCTATTTAATACTAAAGGTATAAGAAAATCTAACAGTCAAGTCTATGATTTTTGATTCTCTATTCTTTTCAAGGAAAATTGTAAATTATTCATATTAAAGCCACTTAGAATATCCATATGAAAAAGAACTTCATGAAACTTTACTAGTAAATATGCTACTACTGAAATATAAGTTTAGAAAATGTAGCCAAACCTCCTTCTTTAAGTTAGTTCAAGTGAAGCCAATTTTTAATTAGGCTCTTCTCAAGCTTCTCCTCACATCTTTTTCTTTTCTTTTTTTTCTTTTCTTTTTTTTTCAGGATCATTTTCAATCCTTTTTCTTTTCTTTTCTTTTCTTTTTGTTATGTGAGGATTACTATATTTGGATAGTCTTTAATGATTTTGAACTTCACGATCTTCTTCTTAAAGTTAAAAACTTTTCACATTCCTTCACTTTATAAATTTATATTAGCCTTAAAAATTTTTCATAAAGTTCATTCTTTTCTTCTTACATGAATTTCTATGATTTTTAATATTTCAAAAATACAATATCCTTTAAATAAAATAGAGAAACATTGTCTTATTCTACCATACCAAAGATCTTAATCTTTAAAATTAACCTTTATTATTGAAACTTTTTACTTAAGCTTACTATATATTTAGAAACACAACTACATCTATACTTAAAATTCTAACATCCTTAAGATGACTAAAGATAACAATAATCATTAGAAAGTAAATATAAATTTATTTTTAGTACCTTTGAAAACAAGGTTTAAATTAAAGGAATTTTTTCTTTCCCCCCCAAACTTAAATTTTTAAAACATTTTGTATGAAAAATTGAAAAATAAAGGGTGAAAGAAAAAAATTAATACATAAAGAAAAGACTTACCTCTTAAAGGTTCTGATTTGAAGCTTAACTCTGAAATATTGCAGGTGCTAATATGAAAAGCTGCAAGACTTAAAACATTAAATAAAACATAATACATATAATAATTTACTGAGAAAGAATTACTAAAAATACATCCAACAAAGTACTAAAAACTAGCAATAGTACTAAATTGATTTTCAACAGTCACAAATCTACAGTTCACAATTCAACATAACAATTAAAATAAAGTGTTACACTCTAAAAAAAAACAATCTCAACCATAAAGTACAACCAAACATAAACTAAACAAAAATTTAACTAAAGCATCACCAATCGTCATCATCATCATCTTCTTCTTCCACATCCAAATTCTGCTGCTGATATGGGGTAAAAATAGGGTGAGTAGAAAACTGAAATGAGCAATCACCCCTCATGTATATGATCATTGCATCATAATAAGAAGCATCATATCCGAAAATGTGTTGAGTCTTGAAAATATTTGCATGTTTTGAAAGTTCTTTTCTGGGGAGTTAGTTCGGAGAGATTTTTAGGAATCACTTTTTATTTACTTTATCATTTTTATTATTTTGTTTTGAGTGATTGTAAAAGAGAAAATAATGAAAGGAACTTCAAGAGTATGGTGGAGGACTTGAGATAAGTTTTTATCTTTTTGTTTTAGACTACTTTTGGTTTTAATTGAGACTTGTTGTTGGTTTGACAATGATTTCTTCTTTTAAACTAAAGTGTGGTTTTGTTTTCTCCATGGATTCTGAGTAGTTTTCTTTATCTTTCTCCTTAAAATGATAAGTAATTAAGTTTTGGATGGAAGTTGTGGAGAGTATTGATCTTTAATGTTGGAAGAATTTATGATGATTTAAATCCATGCACTTCATTTACTTCTTGATTTGGCCAATCCAGATGTTAAATTTTGTTGTGGGAACATGTAAGAACCGGGATGGTATTGTTTGGTAAGAACCGGGCTGGCATTGTCTTAATCAATAATTAGAATGAATCACATGAGATTGTATGAATGATAATGTAGTTCATATGATATATTCATTGATGGGTGTAGAGTTAGAGGACTTTAAAGTGATAGGTTAAAACCCCCAACTTGATTTATTATTTTAGGTTCTGATATGAGAATGTTGGCCCACAGGTAGAGGGAATCGAGGGAGCTCTAGAGTGAGAGCTAGTATCTTCCCTGCCTGTTGTGTTCCCCCCTGCCTAGCCGGTCTTCAGAACTATTCAAACTTTAAATTAGCCAAAGTTCTTTATAACATCTTTGTAAGGGTAAAGAATATTATTACTCCTATTTGGCACAACACAATTTGCATACTTCCACAACAGAATTCCTATACATATTATTGATTCATGATAAGAAAAAAGATATTTTCATATTAAGTACTTTTCTTCGAGAACATTTAAAATATGCCTTTTTAGGAGATTTCTCTACTTTACTTGTTATAATTTTCTCGAAGTTAATAAAGGAAGAAGAAGAAAAGCTGATGAAGAAGAAAAGCAAGAAGAAAAGCTGATGAAAATTCTGAAAAATTTTAGGAAAGCCTTTATGATGGACAATTGCTGATATTAAAGGAATCAGTACTTCAATTTATATGCGTAAAACTAATCTGAAAGAAAATTTCAAACCCAGGGCAGATCCATAAAGAAGATTAAATCTTGTTATGAAAGAGGTTGTTAAGAAAGAAATTTTAAAGTGGTTAGATGCTGGAATTATCTGCCCTATTATCTGATCTGCCCTATTTCAAATAGTGCATGGGTTAGTCTAATTCACTGTGTTCCTAAGAAAGGAGAAGTAACTGTAACTGTTAATGAGCATAGTGAGTGAATACCTACTAGAAAAGTTACAGGGCGGCGAATATGCATTGATTATAGAAAATTAAATCTTGCCACTAGGAAAGATCATTTTCCACTCATTTTCCACTACTAAATGCTGGGTAGACTTTCTAGATCAAATGCTGGGTCTAGATCAAATGCTGGGTAGACTAGCTGGGTATAAATACTTTTATTTGGATATACCGAATACCGATTATCATCAAATTCAAATATCTCTTGAGGATCAAGAGAAAATAACATTTACCAGTCCTTATAGTATTTTTGCTTTTAGACGAATGCCCTTTGTTTTATGTAATGCCCCTGCTACATTTTAAAGATGTATGATGACAATTTTTTGTGATTTAATTGAAAAAGGGATTGGTGTCTTTATGGATGACTTTTCAGTGTTTGGAACTTTATTTGACTCAAGTTTAGAACATTTATCTAAAGTTCTTAGGCTTTGTGAAGAAACAAATTTAGTCCTTAACTGAGAAAAATGCCATCTTATGGTAGCAGGAAGAATTGTATTAGGTCCTCAAATATCAGTCAAATATCAGAAAATGGTATGAAAGGAGATCCTGCTAAAATTTAAGTGATTGCTAATTTACTTTATCCAACAAATGTAAGGAAAATTAGGAGTTTTTTAGGAAATGCTGGATTCTACAAGCCATATATTAAGGACTTTTCTAAGATTGCTAAGCCTTTATGACATTTACTGAAGAAAGATGCAATTTTTAATTTTGATGAGGAATGCCTAAAAGTTTTTAAATTATTAAAAGAAAAATTAATCACTGCACTAATCATAGTTTCACCAAATTGGGGAAAACCTTTTGAACTTATGTGGGAAGTTAGTGATTGTGCTATTGGAGGTGTTTTAGGACAAAGATATGATAAAATTTTTAAAGTTATTTACTATGCTAGTAAAACTCTAGTAAAACTCTTAAAGAAACTCTAATTAATTATACAACAACTGAAAAAGAGTTATTAGCAATAATATATGCTTTTAATAAATTTAGATCATATTTGATTGAAACTCATTGTATAGTGCATACAAATCATTCAACTATTAAGAACTTAATGAAAAAGAAGGATACTAAACCGAGACTTATAAGATGGATTCTTCTTTTACAAGAATTAGATTTTGAAATAGTAGATTGGAAGGGAGCTGAAAATCAAATTGATGATCATTTGTCCAGGCTTGAATTAGAGAAACCACTCTCTTTTGGAAAAGAATTTAATAAATATTTTCCAGATGAAAAATTGTTCACTGTAAATGAGTGGCGTATTCCATGGTATGCCAACATTGTGAACCAACATTGTGAACTATATTGATTCTATGGAATGACATACCAATATTAGTGATCTTAAACCCTATGGAATGACATACCAACAAATTTCTGAAGCTAATTCTGAAGCTAAGACTTATTTTTGGGATTACCCATATTTATATAAACAAGGAAAGGATCTGATCATTCGAAGACGTGTGCCATTAGAAGAAACTTATGAAATTATCCCAAAATATCATAATTCTAATTTTGGGGGACATTTTGGTATTGATAAAACTGCATACAAAATTCTACAATCTGGATTTTATTGGCCTACAATTTTTAGAGATGTTAATGCTTATATCAAAACTTGTGATAGATGTCAAAGGGTAGGTAATATTTCTAGAAGAAATGAGATGACACTCAATTATATGCTAGAAGTTTAAATATTTGATGTTTGGGAATTAGATTTCATGGGACCATTTATACCATCTTTCGGAAATTTATATATTCAGTTAGCAAAGGACTATGTATCCAAATGGATAGAAGCTGCTGCTTTACCTCGATGTGATGCTCAAAGTGTTGCAAAATTTCTGAAAATGAACATATTTTGTAGATTTGGGATGCCAAGAGTTATCATTACTGATGGGGGAAGTCATTTAAAAAATGTCATTATGGAAAAGTTATTAAATAAATATCATATAAATCATAGGATTGCTACTGCTTATCATCCTCAGACAAGTGGTTTGGCTGAATTATCCAATCAGTAAATTAAGAGAATTATGGAAAAATCAGTGAATCCAACAAAAATAGATTTGTCAGCCAAACCTTACTATGCTTTGTGGGCTTATAGGACTGCATATAGAACTCCTATAGGAATGTCCCCATATAGACTAATATTTGGGAAAGCATGTCACTTACTAGTTGAACTTAAGCATAAAGCATATTAGGCTGTTAAAGAGTTCAATTATAATTTAAAGGATGCTGGTGAGAAAAGATTGTTACAATTAAATGAGGTTGAAGTGATAAGGAATGAATCTTATGAGAGTGCTAAGATTTATAAAGAAAAGATGAAAATGTGGCATGATCGAAAGATTCTTACTAAAAATTTTCAGCCAGGACAACAAGTTTTGCTATATAATGCAAGGTTAAGATTATTTTCAGGCAAACTTAAGTCCAGGTGGATGGGCCCATTTGTTGTGATAAAAGTTTATCTTTATGGAGCAGTGGATATTAAAGATCCTAATTCTGAGAAATTTTTAAAGTGAATGGACATAGATTGAAACCTTATTATATAAGGGACCAACATAAATATAATGATGGAATGATGTTGGGTCAACCAGAATGAGCACTAGTTACGTCGGGCTGACAACGTAAAACCAAGCGTTTTGTCGGAGGCAACCCATAGTTATCAGTGTATTTTTTTTATTGTTGTTTTGAGTATGATTAAGAAATTTGAGGTAGTATTTTTGAATTTATTTTGTGCTAGTAAAGATTTCTAGACTTTATTTAGTTACCTAAACATGTTAGAATGAGAATTTGGACATTATGTTGACTGGTGCAAAAATATACATTGGTGCTTAAGAGCCAGATCTGGCGCTTATGCGCGGCAGTTTAATCACATGTGCAAGTTTTGATTTCTAGAAGGTATAACTACAATTTAGTTAAAATAAACATGTCTTGGCAGTTTCTAGTCGTGCTAGAACTTATGAGGGGGAATTAGGCATATAAATAGAAGGGGTTTGTGAAGGAATTTCACCCCGGATTATTTTTAGCCCTAAAAGTCTAAGAAAGAGAGAAAGTCTAAGAAAGAGAGAGAAAGAAAGAGAGAGATTAGAGAAAATGTCATCATGGGAGATGGATTTGAAGAAGAAGGAAGAAGCCAAATTATTGTCTTTCATTAGTCAAAGTGCACAAGAGATGTATAACTGTTTCTTAGCCGTTTGTATTGACGGGATATATGAGAAGATCAACAAGATGAAGAATACTATATTTGTATTAGAGACTAAGGTGCTTGAATTGCATGCTCATCTTAAACAAATTGGGTGGCAACTTAAGATGCAATTCAGTCATACTAATTATATAGAGGAAGCGGATAAGGCGATGTTCCTTAAGCAGAAGTGGATCAAAGATGATAGTATTAGCGTCATCACCGTCCGTTTTATCAAGTCTATATTCTTGGAGAGACTACTGAAAGACAATAATTTGTTCCTTCTAATGAAGAGTGACATTAAGTTAAGTGTTAGGAATTGTGTGTTTGGAGTCGGGTTTTTAAGTGTGTTATTGTTTATGTCTTGTGTTTAGTGTTTGTGTCACTTATGTGTTTAACTGTGAATGTGTGTTAAGAGTTTTGTACTTAGGAAAATTTTCTCATCCAAGACTATTTGGAGAGAGAACTAATTGTTTAAATGCATTTGTACTCGTTTGTGAATTAATATAAGTTTAATTGTGTAAAATTTGTGTTTTTTTAGCCTAGAATTAAAATAGTTATTAAAGAGAATTTTTAGAGAGAAGGGAGTTATAGGAAGTAAAAATAGTCATTTAAGTGCTATGAGACCATTTAGAGGAGGTTTACTTAGGCTAATAGTGCATTTTTCTTAAAATTAAAAATTTCAAATATTATGCACTGACCCCTAAGCGCCACATCTCGCGCTTAAGAGTGAGCCAACCCGAGAGGCAGGCGCCTAAGCGCCATTTACCCGTGCTTAAGCATCGTTTCACGAAAATCGTTTGCGAACGGTTAAAAGTGAATTTTAAGCCCACAAATACCATTTTTAACAATTTAAGCCCAAAAATACCATTTTTAACATCTCATATCATCTTCCCCAACTCAAAATCATGATTTTAAGGGCTAGGGCTAGTGGAATTTGAAGATTTCTTGGTCCAAGTTCCTTAAGGTAAGAGCTTTACTTCTATGTAAAAATTTTTTATTTTCACCATATATTTTGAGCACATTTGGAAGATTTCAAAAATTTACTATTCATGGTGAAAAGTGAAGAAAAATCTATGAAAATTGCTTGGGAAGTTTAGTTAGTTATTTTGGAAGTTTAGTTTAGTGATTTAAGCTTGATTTTTTAAGTTATTTTTGGAATTTATCAAATTTGTAGAATGACACCAAGAATGAAAAGGAGTATTGGAAAGAGCCCATTCGATTCAAGCAAGTTTGTTAGTTTGAAAGCTCAGAATCAATATAGTGACACTCTGCAGTCACGAAAATTGATTCAAGAGAAATGTTTCAAGAGTCCAGGTGGAGGGTAGAAGACCTGATAGTCCACCTACAGTGGGAATAGTTCTGTTGTTTTTCTGTTGTTTCTCTGTTGTTTCTCTGCCATCGCAGTGATTTCTATTGTGAGGGAGTTTTATGCAAATCTCCCAGAGGCTGAAGAAGGTCGAGTTATGGTTAGAGGAAAGTTGGTACCTTTTACTTCAGAGGTAATCAACTAGTTTTACCATTTACCACATGAGACTTTATGTTTTTATGTGAATTATAGTCATAGTAAAGCAGACTAAGATGAGATTATTTCATATTTGACTATTGGGAGAGGATTTTGGAAAATCACCAACGAGAGGAGAGTAAATTTTCCAACTTCAAAGTTA
Source organism: Phalaenopsis equestris (assembly GCF_001263595.1). Lineage (NCBI taxonomy): Eukaryota > Viridiplantae > Streptophyta > Magnoliopsida > Asparagales > Orchidaceae > Phalaenopsis > Phalaenopsis equestris. The sequence goes on along the minus strand of NW_018165013.1, from coordinate 342,664 downwards.
TGTGCACCTTCGAAGGCCTGACACTATTTCATTTATGCTCGTCTGCTTCCGACCAATCATCTCAGTGAAGTGACCAGAGAGAGAGTAACGTTGTACTATTTTATTCAGGAGGGAAAGCCCATCAACATAGAGGCTTTGATCTATCACACTGTCATCAGCTCTGCTGCTGTTGCTACTACTACAGGTATGAGATTTGCTTCCTTGATATTCTCATTATATGAGCAGGCTAGTAAAGTATGATAGTTAGGAGGAAAATCTGTTACCTTTAAAGCCCATCATGAAGGTGAATGTGAAGACTTATTATGAGCATTCAATTTTTGGCTGGAGAGGAGGATTTTCCAAAAGTTATGGATTAGAGACCTCTACTGCATCTTCATCTAGACCATCTACTTTACGTACTTTTACATCTAGAGATGATACCAAGACTCAGGATGATTTATTGTAGAAGATAATGGATAATATCAATTTTACTGCATAAGGTACAAAATTTAGAGCATTTTGTAGATCATACTAATAGTTATATTAGAAGGAAGAGTGATTATGAAGATAAATTCCACTCATCTTTGGAGAGCTTTATTAGAAGTGAACCAGGTATGCAATTTCCTCTATATCCTCGATATCCTGATTATGAATCTGCAGAAAAATGGTACAGTGGTGATTCTGAGGATGCAAAGTTGAAGAGTAGAGCTGAGAGATTCATTTTATGGTTGTAATATGATGTGAACTATGTGGTCTGAGCTTGCTACATATGCATCTGTGTGTTATTTTGGACTATGATTTATTTTGTGTTTTGAATTTTTATGTTCTGTTGTTGTTGTGATTATTATGTAGATAGTATTTCATTTTATTTTCAAATTTTAGATTAGTAGCAGTTGCTTTGTTTTTAGTAGTGTAATTTAGTTAGTTTAGAACTTAACTTAATTTTGTATCTATTATAAAGTAGCAAGTCTTGCTAGCTTAGATCTTAAACTTAAAATTCACATATTGTTGCCCTGTATTTTTCTTTTATCATGTTAGTGTGTTTTTTGCTTTTATTCCCACTGTTTAGAAGTCAATTGAATCTCCACATGTTAAACTAAAATAAAATGTTA
>NW_018165013.1:339700-341532 GCF_001263595.1 Phalaenopsis equestris | reverse complement strand
TTTTATACTTGTATAATTAAAATTTATGTTAGCATATTATTTCAATTTTTATTTCTTGCCTATATAATTATCTGACGTTAAACTGTTTAAACTGTTAAAAAATTTTAAGTTTGGGGGGATGAAAAACATTTTCAAAACTGGAATTTTATTTGTTCTCAAATGTACTACAAATGAATTTGATTTTAAAAGAAAAATTGATTATGTATATGAAGTTATATTAGGGAAGTAAAATTTGATTTTAGAAATGAGTAATAAAATTTAGTTAAAATTTTAAGTAATAAAGAAAGCTTTAAGTTAAAAGTTTTTAGTATAGAAAATGATTAATATAAGTGATTATCTTTATTAAGAAAAATTGTATTTTTAAAAAAAATTAGATAATTTATACTTTTATTTTTAATACTTAAATTTCTCTTATTACAATGATTTTCAAAACTATTATTATATCTATAAGTAAAAGTATTATATCAAGACTTTACTTTAGGAAAGGAGAAGTAGAATTCAAAATCATTAAAGGTCTATCTAGATATAGTAATCCTTGCCTGAAAAATAAAGAAAAAGAAAAAGAAAAAGAAAAAGAAAAAGAAAAGAAGAAGAAAAAGAAAAGAAAAAGAAAAAGAAAAGAAAAAGAAAAGAAAAGAAATTTAAGGGAGGAGAAGCTTGAGGATTAGTGTCTAATCAAAAATTAGCTCTACATTTGATCTTTCTAAAGTAAAACACTTGATAAAATCTTAAGCTTAAAAATATAATATAGTAAGTAAAATTATTTTTAATAAAAATTTTTAAGTAGAGAAAATAAAAGAACCAAAATATTAATTTAGAGAACTTAACAATATTTCTGAATTAGAGAGAAACTCATATTTTCATAGTTCTTAACATTAAAATTTTTAAACTTTAAGTTGGTCTCTTTTACTAATTATTTTTTTCTAAATTTGACTACTGTATTTCTAAATCTAAATTTCAGTAACTCCTAAAGAAACTCATATACATATCATACATATTTAGCTTTTAAAGATTGAAGTGTCAGTTGAGGACAAGTAACATTTTAAGTTTGAGGGATTTTGATACATCTAAAATATATAGTGTTTTTAGACACATTTTTATACTTATTTTTGAGATATTGAAATTTAATGGAAGGTATTTTTGTCTTTTCTTGCATGGAAGGTATTTGTGTGTTTTTCTTTCAGGTATAAGTAAAAATGAAAAAAAATGCTTAAATGAGTGAAAAACGATCAAATTTGGAGCAAAAAGTTGAAAATTTGTGCAAAAGAGTTTTGACGCCTAAGAGCCAGATCCATCGCTTAAGCACTGGTTAAATAGAGAAGGATGCGCCTAAGCGCTGAGACCCCGTGCTCTGAGGCCCCGTGCTTAAGCGCCAGTGGTAGTTACTAGATGAGTAAAACCGATTTTCACAAGTTTCGAAGAGGTTTTTGAGGCACCCATTGGCTTATAGGTGGTTGTAACCACCATGGATGAAAGTTATCATGAAAGGATGCGTCTCTTGAGCAAATACATCGAATCAAGACATATTTTAAAGAGATCCCAAGGCACCTCTTGGAAAACTATAAAAGAAAGAAGAGAGGACTTAGAAAAGAGTCTTGAAAAAGTCTAAAAAAGTTGGAGTCCTAAAAATATTGGCAAGTTTTGAAAGTTCTTCTATGGGGAGTTAGTTCGAAGAGATTTTCAGGAACCACTTTTATTTACTTTATCCTTTTTGTTATTTTGTTTTGTGTGATTGTAAAAGAGAAGAGATTCAAAGGAACTTCAAGAGTTTGGTGGAGGACTTGAGATAATGTTTTATCTTTTTGTTTTAGACTACTTTTGGTTTTAATCAA
>NW_018165013.1:333245-339533 GCF_001263595.1 Phalaenopsis equestris | reverse complement strand
CAACAATTGGAAAGAATCACATGACGTTGTATGAATGAGAATGTAGTTGATATGATTGAGTGCAAATAAATAGGGAAACATTCATTGATGGGTGTAGAGTTAGAGGACTTTAAAGTGACAGGTTAAAGCCCTAACTTGGTTTATTGTTTTAGGTTCTGATACGAAAATGTTAGCTTCCAGGTGGAGGAAATTGCGGGAACTTTAGAGTGAGAGCTAGTATCTTCCCTGCCTAGCCGGTCTTCAGAACTATTCAAACTTTAAATTAGCCAATGTTCCTTATAGCATCTCTAGTAAGGGTAAAGAAAGTTATTGCTCCTATTTGACACAACACAATTTGCATACTTCCACAATACAATTCATATAATTATTATCGTTTTGGTAGCTTCGGTAAAAACTTTAGGAGAATTTTAGTTAAACCTATAAGACTTAGATTTAGAATTTATAGTATTATTACATAATGTGTTTAATAAGTTGTTACTGTTTTGTTAAAATGTCAAAAATACAAAAAATATTTAAATTTTAAATTTCTGCAAAAATCATTTTTAGTTTAAGTAATTACCTTTTTAAAAATAGAAAAAATTTCTAAAAAGTGCATATTACATAATCTTCCCTGTGGGTATGATATTCAGGTCTTAATCAAAAAGTCTTATATTACTTGATAACGAAACGATACGTATACTTGTGTAGTATTCCAATATAAATATATATAAATTAAAAAGTTAAATTCTTATTTTTCTTCGAAATCAAATTTTTGGTTTTGTTGAAAAATAAAGAAATATAAGTGAAAAATACCATCAAAACTATTGTTATATTGTGCATAAGCATTAAGTATTCAAGGATCAAGTTTTTGGCGCCATTGCCGGGGATTAAAATCTCTAAGTAGTGGTGTCAACTTCATAAATCCTTACATATATAAAATATCAGAATCAGATCCCTCGTAGGAATTGTATGATCTCCAGTTGAGACTCTTCATTCTACGTATTCGTTCTTCCATAGAAGGACCTGAAACTCTCTCGTTGGTTAGATAACGTCTTCCAGGGCGGGAAAATGAAGAAACATGTCGCCCTTTAGGGGATATTTTTGTGTTGATAAAACAACATACAAAATTGTACAATCTGGATTTTATTGGCCTATAATTTTTAGAGATGTTAATGCTTATATCAAAACTTGTGATAGATGTCAAAGAGTAGGCAATATTTCTAGAAGAAATGAGATGCCCCTCAATTATATGCTAGAAGTTGAAATATTTGATGTTTGAGGATTAGATTTCTTGGGACCATTTATACCATCTTTAAGAAATTTATATATTCTGTTAGCAGTAGACTATGTATCTAAATGGATAGAAGCTATTGCTTTACCTCGATGTGATGCTCAAAGTGTTGCAAAATTTTTGAAAACAAACATATTTTGTAGATTTGGGATGCCGAGAGTTATCATTATTGATGAAGGAAGTCATTTCAGAAATGTCATTATGGAGAAGTTATTAAGGAAATATCATATAAATCATAGGATTGTTACTGCTTATATTCCCCAAACAAGTGATTTGACTCAATTATTCAATCAGAAAATTAAAAGAATTATAGAAAAATCTGTGAATCCAACAAAAATGGATTAGTTAGTCAAACTTAACTATGCTTTGTGGGCTTATAGGACTGCATATAGAACTCCTATAGGAATGCTCCATATAGGCTAATATTTGGGAAAGTTTGTCACTTACCAGTTAAACTTGAGCATAAAGCATATTGGGCTATTAAAGAGTTCAATTATAATTTAAAGGATGCTGGTGAGAAAAGATTGTTACAATTAAATGAGCTTGAAGAGATAAGGAATGAATCGTATGAGAGTGCTAAGAGTTATAAAGAAAAGATGAAAATGTGGCATGATTACTAAAAATTTTCAGCCAGGGCAACAAGTTTTGCTATATAATGCAAGGTTAAGATTATTTCCAGGCAAACTTAAGTCCAGGTGGATGGGCCCATTTATTGTTATAAAAGTTTATCCTTGTAGAGCTGTGGATATTAAAGATCCTAATTTTGAGAAAATTTTTAAAGTAAATGGACATAGACTGAAATCTTATTATATAGGGGATCAACATAAATATAATGATGGAATGATGTTGGGTCAACCAAAATGAGCAACTGTTACGTCAGGCTGACGACGTAAAATCAAGCACTTTGTGGGAGGCAAGCCATAGTTATCAGTGTGATTTTACTTTGATTGTTGTTTTGAGTCTAATTAAGAAATTTAATGTAGTATTTTTGAGATTATTATGTGCTAGTAATGATTTTTAGACTTTATTTAGTGACCTAGACATGTTAGAATGAGAATTTGGATGTTAAGTTGACTGGTGCAAAAATGTGCACAGGTGCTTAAGCGCCAAATCCGGCGCTTAAGCGCGAAAATTTAATCACATGTGAAAGTTTTGATTTCTAGAAGGTGTAACTACAATTTAGTTGGATTAAACATGTCTTGGTAGTTTCTAGTCGTGCCTAGATGTTATGAGGGGGAATTAGATCGATAAATAGAAGGGGTTTATGAAGGAATTTCACCTTAGATTATGCTTAGCCCTAAAAGTATATGGAAGAGAGAGAATTAGAGAATATTTCTTCATGGCAGATGGATTTGAAGAAGAAGGAAGAAGCTGTGAAGAGGAATTTCATTAGTCAAAGTGCACAGGTGATGTATAACGGTTTCTTAGCCATTAGTATTGAAGGCATATTGGAGAAGATCAACAAGATGAAGAATACTATATCTGTATTAAAGACTAAGGTGCTTGAATTGCATGCTTATCTAGAACATATTGGGTGGCAACTTAAGATGCAATTCAGCCATACCAGTTATGTAAAGGAAGCATATAAAGTGATGTTCCTTAAGTAAAAGTGGATTGAAGATGATAGTATTAGAGCTCCTCACCACCGTCCATTTTATCAACTCTATATTCCCGGAGAGACTACTGAGAGACAAGAATTTGTTCCTTCTAATGAAGAGTGGCATTAAGTTAAGTGTTAGGAATTGTGTGTTTGGAGTCATGTTTTTAAGTGTGTTAGTCTTTATGGCTTGTGTTTAGTGTTTGTGCCACTTATGTGTTTAATTGTAAATGTGCGTGTTAAGTGTTTTGTACTTAGGAAAACTTTCTCATCCAAGACTATTTGGAGAGAGAACTAAGTGTTAAATGTTTTGTACTTGTTTATGAATTAATATAAGTTTGTTTTTGTGAAAATTTTTGTTATTTTTAGCCTTGAATTGAATTAATTATTATGAAGAATTTTGAGAGAGAAGGGAGTTATAGGAAGTAAAAATAGTCATTGAAGTGCTATGAGACCATTTAGGGGTGGTTTACTTATGGTAATAGTGCACTTTACTTAGAAGTAAAAATTTCAAAAATTATTCATTGGCGCCTAAGCACCCAGCTCGCGCTTAAGCGCGAGCCAAGCCGAGAGGAAGGCGCCTAAGCGCCACATAATTGCGCTTAAGCGCCAGTTCACAAAAACCAGTTCGCGAATGGTTAAAATTGAATTTTTGGTCTGAAAATGCCATTTTTAACGCCTCATATCGTCTTCCTCAACTCGAGTTCGCGATTTTGAGGGCTAGGGCAAGTGAAATTTGGACATTTCTTGTGGAATCAAGTGAGATTTGCTAGATCCAAGATTCTTGAGGTAAGAGCTTTACTTCTATGCAAAAATTTTTGATTTTCACCATATATTTTAAGTACATTTGGAAGATTTCAAAATTATACTATTCATGGTGAAAAGTGAAGAAAAATCTATGGAAATTTCTTAGGAAGTTTAAATAGTGCTTTTGGAAGTTTAGTTTAGCGATTTAAACGATTTTTAAAGTTATTTTTGGAATTTATCAAATTTGTAGAATGACACCAAGAATGAAAAGGAGCAGAGGAAAAAGCCCATTTGATTCGAGCAAATTTATCAGTCCAAAAGCTCAGGATAGATATAGTGATGCTCTACAGTCCCAAAAATTGATTCAGGAGCGATATTTTAAGAGTCCAAGTGGAGAAGTGGAAGACCTGATAGTCTACCGACAGTGGAAATAGTTCTATTTTTTCTCTACTGTTGCTGTAATTTCTGTTGTAAGGGAGTTTTATGCAAATCTCCCAGAAGGCTGAGGACGATCGAGTTATGGTTCGAGGGAATTTGGTACCTTTTACTCTAGAGGTAATCAACTTGTTTTACCATTTACCACCAGAGTCTTCATATTTTTATACAAATTATAGTCTTACGGAAGAAAAGTTAGACAAGATTATTTCATACTTAACTATTGGGAGAGGACTTTGGAAGATTACCAAAGATACCAATGAGAGGAGAGTAAATTTCTCAACTTCAAAGTTATGTGCACCTTCAAAGGCCTGACACTATTTCATTTCTGATTGTCTACTTCCGACCAATCATCTCAGTGAAGTGACCAGAGAGAGAGCAATGTTGAGTTATTGTATTCAAAAGGGAAAGCCCATCAACATAAGGGCTTTTATCTATCACACTATCATATGTTCAGCTGCTGCTGCTACTACTGCAGGTATGGGATTTTCTTCCTTGATATTTTCTTTATGCGAGCAGGCTAGAGTAAGTATGACAGTTGGGAGGAAGTTCTGTTACCTCTAAAGCCCATCACGAAGGTGAATGTGAAGACTTATTATGAGCATTCAATTTTTGGTAGGAGAGGAGAATATTCTAGGAGCTATGGATTAGAGACATCTGCTGCATCTACCTCTGTTGCTTCTTCATTAAGACCATCTGCTTCACGTGCTTCTACTTCTAGAGGTGATTCTACTAAGACTCAAGATGAGTTATTGCAGAAGAGGATGGATAATATCAATTTTACTGCTGATAAGGTACAAAATTTAGAGCGTTTTGCAGATCATACTAACTGTTATAATAGAAAGAAGAGTGATTATGAAGAGAAATTCCACGCATCTTTGGAGAGTCTCATTAGAGGTGAACCAGGAGTGCAATTTCCTCCATATACTGATTATGAGCTTACAAAAAAATGGTACAGCGGTGATTCCCAGGATGAAGAGTAGAGCTGAGAGATTCATTTTAAGATTGAAATATGATATGAGCTATGTGGTCTGAGCTTGTTACATTTGCATCTGTATGTTGTTTTGGACTATATTGTCTTTTGAACTTTTATGTTTTATTATTATTATGACATTTGTGGTAGTTAATATTTTATTTTTAAATTTTAGGGTAATAACTGTTGTTTTGTGTTTAGTACTGTGATTTAGTTAGTTTAGAACTTAACTTAATTTCATGTCTGTTATAAAGTAGAAAATCTTGCTAGCTTAGATCTTAAACTTGAAATTCAGAAACTGCCGCCTTTTATTTCCCTTTTATAATGTTTGCAAGTTTGTCTTTATGTTAATATTGTGATGTCAGTAGTGTGTATGTTTGCTTTTATGTTTATACTTATTGTTTAGAAGTCTATTTGAATCTGTACATGTTAAACTAAAATAAAATGTTAGAAAAATTGTTCAAAATTAATTTTACTCCTGTCTTTAGTTTTATACTTGTATAATTAGGATGTAAAAAATCTTGTTAGCATGTTATTTCAATTTTCATTTCCTGTCTATATAATTATCTAGTGCTAAACTGTTTAAACAGTTAAAAATTTAAGTTTGAGGGGAGGAAAAATATTTTCAAAACTGGAATTTTATTTGTTCTCAAATGTACTACAAGAGAAATTGATTTTAAAAGAAAAAATTGATTATGTCTATGAAGTTATATTAGAGAAGTAAAATTTGAGTTTAGAAATGTGCAAGAAAATTTAGTTAAAATTTTAAGTAATGAAGAAAAACTTTAAGTTAAAAATTTTTAGTATACAAAATGATTAATATAAGTGACTATCTTTAGTAAGAAAAATTGTATTTTTGAAAAATTTAGATAATTTAGACTTTTATTTTTAATACTTCAATTTCTTTTATTAAAATGATTTTCAAACTATTATTATATTTATAAGTAAAAGTTTTATATCAAGACTTTACTTTAGAAAAGTAGAAGTGGAATTCAAAATCATTAAAGGCTTACCCAGATATAGTAATCTATGCCTGAAAAGGAAGAAGAAAAAAAAAAGAAAAAGAAAAAGAAAAAAAAGAAAAGGAAAAAAAATGTAAGAAGGAGAAAAGAAAAAGAAAAAGAAAAAAATATAAGGGAGGAGAAGCTTGAGGATTAGTGCCTAATCAAAAATTGGTTCTACATTTAATCTTTTTAAAATATAAGACTTGATAAAATCTTAAGCTTATAAATATAATATAGTAAGTAAAATTATTTTTAATAAAAA
>NW_018165013.1:226989-333235 GCF_001263595.1 Phalaenopsis equestris | reverse complement strand
AATTTAGAGAACTTACAAAATTTCTGAATTAGATAGGAACTCATATTTTCATAGTTCTTAACATTAAAAATTTTCAAACTTTAATTTGGTCTCATTTACTAATTATTTTTTCTAAATTGGACTACTATACTTCTAAATCTGAATTTTAGTAACTTTTAAAGAAACTCATATACATATCATACATATTTGATTTTTAAAGATTGAAGTGCACTTGAGGACAAGTAACATTTTAAGTTTGAGGGATTTTGATACACCTAAAATATATAGTATTTTTAGAAACATTTTTATACTTATTTTTGAGATATTGCGCTTTAATGGAAGGTATTTTTGTGTTTTTCTTGCAGATACAGCTAAAAATGGAAAAAATGCTTAAAGTAGTGAAAAATGATCAAATTTAGAGCAAAAAGGTGAAAAATTGGGCAAAAGAGTTTTGGCGCCTAATCACCGGTTAACAGAGAAGGTCGCGCTTAAGCCCCGAGACCCTGCGCTTAAGCGCTAGTTGCAGTTACTAGAAGAGTAAAATTGGTTTTCAAGAATTTTGAAGAGGTTTTTGAGGCACACATTGGCTTAATAGGTGGTTGTAACCACCATGGACAAAAAATATAATGAAAGAATTCTTCTCTTGGGCAAATACATCGAATCAAGACACATTTTGAAGAGATCCCAAGGCACCACTTGAAAAATTATAAAAGAAAGAAGAGAGGACTTAGAAAAGAGTCTTGAAAAGGTCTAAAAAAGTGTGAGGTTCGAAAATATTGGCAAGTTTTGAAAGTTCTTCTCTGGGAGTTATTTCGGAGAGAATTTCAGGAACCACTTTTTATTTACTTTATCCTTTTTGTTATTTGGTTTTAAGTGATTGTGAAAGAGAAGAGATTCGAAGGAACTTCAAGAGTTTGGTGGAGGACTTGAGATAAGTTTTTATCTTTCTATTTTAGACTACTTTCGGTTTTAATCGAGACTTGTTGTTGGTTTGACAATGATTTTCTTTTTTAAACTAAAGTGTGGTTTTGTTTTCTCCATGGATTTATAGTAGTTTTCTTTATATTTCTTCTTAAAATGATAAGTAATTAATTTTTGGATAGAAGTTGTGGAGAGTATTGAACTTTAATGTTGGAAAAAGTTGTGATGATTTAAATCCATGTATTTTATTTATTTCTTGATTTGACCAATCCAAATGTTAAAATTTATTGTGAGAACATGTAAGAACCAGACTGATATTGTCTCAGTCAACAATTGGAAAGAATCATGAGGTTGTATGAATGAGAATGTAGTTCATTTGATTGAGTGCAAATAAATAGGAAAATATTCATTGATGGGTGTAGATTTAGAGGACTTTAAAGTGACAGGTTAAAGCCCCCAACTTGGTTTATTGTTTTAGGTTCTGATACGAGAATATTTTCTTTCAGGTGGAGGGAATTGGGGAAAGGTAATTGAGGGAACTCTAAAGTGAGAGTTGGTATCTTCTCTACCTTGCCGGTTTTCAGAACTATTTAAACTTTAAATTAGCCCAAGTTCTTTATAGCATCTCTAGTAAGGGTAAAAAATATTATTGCTTCTACTTGGCACAACACAATTCACATACTTCCACAACAGAATTCCTATACTTATTACTGATTCATGATAAGAAGAAAGATATTTTCATATTAAGTACTTTTCATCTACAAAAGCTTTAGTTATCTTTTTAAGTTGTTAATGTTTTGTTAAAATATCAAAAAAACCAAAAATATTTAAATTTTAAATTCCAACAAAAATCATTTTTAGTTTAAATAATTATCTTTTTAAAAGTAGAAAAACTTTCTAAAAAGTGCATATTGCATAATCTTCCTTGATGGTTCGAATTCAGGTCTTAATTAAAAAGTCATATATTACTTGATAACGACACGTATAGTTGCGTAGTATCCAAATATAAATATATATAAATTAAAAAGTTAAATTCTTGTTTTTCTTCAAGATCAAGTTTTTGGTTTTGTTGTAAAATAAGGAAATTTAAGTTAAAAATACCATCAGAACTATTGTTATACTGTGCATAATCATTAAGTAGCGGGAATCGTCATCTCATCTACTGGATACAGAATTTCAAGATGGCTTTATCCTTTGTAACCTCACTATGAATATTTTTCTAGATGGCTCTATCATTTTACATTTTTTCTTAGAAAATCAACTTTATTAGTCAAACTTAACCAAATAAAATTCAAATTTTTACAGTGGGTCAATATGGTTTTTCTACACAATGTGGAATTCATATTATTAATTTTTGAATATTATTTAATTTAAATAATTAAACATAAGATGTAAATATTTAATTAACTATAGAAACATATAAAATTATCAAAACCATTCTAATGTCTTTCACATGGAACCTCTAAAATTTATCTCATAATTTTCTAAGTGACATTTTAATTTACATAATTATTTTAAGCCAAAATAGCTATCCAAGATTGAAAATTAGGGTTACATGCATAGAGATGCTCTCTAACATTGGAAAAATCAGAGAACATCCCCTCTATCATAAGCAATAAACCCTCAAAATTTCAAACCATGGTGGACAATATGTAATCAAAATACCTCAAAGACACTTTAGCTAATTAAAAATAAGGGACTCATCAAATAATTTTTATTTTTCACTGACATGATTTTCCTCTATTCACTGAGCAAGAGGGTATTTTTTTTATTTTTTTTATTTTTCTATGAAAATTTTTGAATCTTCTAAGCTCTGGCATTTAAATAAATAATTTAAATCCTATTTATTTACTTATCCACGCGGAGCCACACAATCCTCGACATCTCTGAAGTCTCCACGCGACACTCTGCCATTCGACACCGCCAACCACCTCAGCTGCCATAAGGCCCGCAGTTTCACTCCATTTTCTCATCCTGCTTAATCTCATACGTCCGTTCAATAAACGCATGATCGGACAACTTTGTGTCATCGTCCTCAATGGCAAGAACTCGTGAACCATTTAACTTCTAGAGTTAATATCTTGCTCGATACTCATCCAAATAAAGTGTGGTTTGTTCTTACAACTTCTTCTACACAAGACAAATACATCCATACAGTTACAATGCTATGAAATTAAACTTCTCTTCACAATTGGTGAAATCGAGCTCAAAATTAGGGTTAGTGATCAATACCTTTGTCTGAGAAGGGAGACCTCAATCAGATGCTTGTGGAAGCTTCAGTGGAGTCCCACAAACCTCTTGGATGTGTTGCTTTCCTCTGGTCTAAGCTCCAAGTAAAATTTCAATGAAATAAGGGTTCGACCTTGGTCAAAAGAGAGGTTAGGGTGCTTAATAGAGGGGGATTTTGATGGGGAACTTTCTCTTTTGCTCTAGAAAAGCTTAAAAACAGTTCAATTTGGAGTTTGAGGGATTTTGGATGATAGCCAAAACTTGTCCAGGTTTTGAGCTAAAAAATTGAGCTCAGGCAATGGTTGAGATGACTAGGAGATAGCTGGAATGAACTTAGGAGGTCATGGAGGAGCTTTGAAAATAATTTGGCAGAGTTTCCCCAAGGATTTATATTTTCTATCTTCATGGTCGTGGCAGGTAGGGGGTGGCTGGCTGAGCTTCAATTTGGGTTCAATTAGTAGCTTATGTGGAGGGCTGAAGATTGTCAAAGACCAATTTGGATGAGTGATCCTAACTTTCTGTATAGATGTTAATTGTGATGTATGTGATTATATGCTTAATTCCCTTAATATAATTATTTATTTGCAATAAAGCCAAAAACTTGATCGAAAGCAAAAGCTAGGTAAATTCTTTACTATGAAGCAAATAAGAATAAAGTTATAATATTTTAATATGGGATAGTATGTAAGTATACATATCATTATCAAGTTATATAGGACTTTTTGATTAAGCCTCGAATATCACCACATGGATAAATAAAATATGCAACTTCTCAGAATAAAGAAATTAGATAACAATTATCTACTTAGAAAAATATTCTTACATAAACTCTAGATTCTAAAATAGGAATTAAAGTTCAAATCTTTATGTAAATTTTTTATAATTTAAAAATAAAGAAACTAATTAACTTAACTAAGTACTTGTAAGATGAAGACAATATACATAAAATATTTTTTTCCTTATCTTGAATCAGTAAAAGTATATAAATTCTATTGTGGAAGTAATATAATTGTGTTGTGCCAAATAAGAGCAATAATATTCTTTACCCTTATTAGATATGCTATAAAGAACATTGGCTAATCTATAATTTGAATGGTTTAGAAGACCAGATAGGTAGGGAAGAAACTAGCTCTCACTCTAGATTTCCCTCTTCTCCCTCCAACTGGAAGCTAACATCTCATATCAAAACCTAAAACTATAAATCAAATTGGGGGCTTTAGCGTGTCACTCTAAAGTCCTCTAATTCTACACCCTTTAATTAGCGTGTCACCCTATAATATTTTAGCGTGTCACCCTTTAATAGTCGCAAAGATAAAAACTTATCTCAAATTTCTCTCCACCAAATGTCTTAAAGTTCCTATGAACTCTCTTTCTTCATTCACAATACAAACTAAAACTCAAAATAAAACAAAAGAAGGTCGCTGCGGTGATGATGGGTGGCGACGGTGGTGGTTACTTGGATGAATGATGGCTGTTGGATGTGGATTGGCCTCTTCCTTTGATGATCCAAGTCTTCTTTTATAAAATCCAAGAGGTTCCTTGGTGTCTCTTCAAAATGTGTCTCCATTCAATGAATCTTCTAGAAGTTACCTCCTTTCAAAAAGCAATTGGGTGAATTTTCGTGTCCATTAACTATTTCCCACATTTTTACCAAGGGTTTCTCCAAAATCCTCTTTAAAAATTCATCCAAATTTAATGAATGATCAAATAACTACTTCTAGCACTTAAGTGCGGGGTAGCTAGCGCTTAGGCACGACTCTCTCTGAATAATTGGAGCGTAAGCGCCAGTCCGCCTAAGTTTAGGTTTTGCACCTTCTTCATTTTTGCCCCAATTTGTTCCTTTTTCACTCCTTTTACCATTTTTTTATCCATTAGATTGTACCTGAAAGAAAAACACATAAATATCTTTCATTAATATCTTTCATTAAAGCTCATAAATATCTTTCATTAAAGCTCAATATCTAAAAAATAGACATAAAAATGTGTATAAAAAGACTATATATTTTAGGCGTATTAATGTGTCAGCTTGTATGGATGAATTTGAGTTCATTTGGGTGAGAGGGCTCTCTCAATTTGGGGTTTTCCAACCACTAGGTTGGCTGGCAAGGGCAGAGAAGGTGGTCAGGTGGCCAGGTGAGCCAGTGGGAGGGTTAATAATGATTAACTCTGAATGGTTAAGGCTTGATGGCAAATATCTTTGGGTTTAGCCAAAGATGGGAGGAGATCCCATAAATTAATGGATCATTGGTCCATGGCTCATGTAGGGTGGGCTAGGTGGGTCTAGCCTGGTCATTAGAGTCCAAAGGGTGGTTGTGGTGACTTTGGTTTGATTAATTTGATTTGGTTTGGTCAACTTTACAACATGGGTTCAATTTTGGGCATTTTGGCTTTAAGATAGGTTTGGATCGAGTTAGTCATAAAATTGAGCTCAATTGATTAGTTATAATGATGTAGATGATTGTCACAGGGAGTTTGGAAAAAGAATTGAGTGATTTTGAATTGATTTGGAAGCTCAATTTGATGGATTTTGGCTCATGGCCAATTTTGGTGCATTTGGGTCAGTCTTAGATTTGGATTTTGATAGAGCTATGGTTAAACCCTATTGATGGTTCAAATTGGTCCAAGGTATTTCCATGAAGATTTTTTAATATCAATTGAGTGGAAATTTTGGGGTTATGACATTAAATTTGATGGAATTTCGGGACATGGCTAATTTGGGGTAAAATTCGGGGTTTTGGTACAAGTTGAATTTGAATGAAATTTATGATTGAGAAAGGCTAATTGAAGGTTCAATTTGATGTGATCAAGTGTTTTAAAGAGTTTAGGAATCAAAATTTGGGTAGTTAGATAGGGTTTCAATTTAGTGAAATTTTGACAGGTCAAATTGGGAATTTTGGGATTGAGATTGAAATGGGGTTTGAAATTGGGTTAAATTGGGCTTTAATTTAATTAGAATCCACTTTATGCATGATGAATTTGAGTTTGGAATTGAAATTAGGAAATATTGAGATCAAATTGGTGGACATTGGGGGTGAATTGAGGTAATTGGGCCTTTAGGGCAATTTGAGGCTTTTGGTCAAAGTAGGTCAAATTGGTCAAATTGAGCTAAATGGAGTGGTCCAAATTAGTTTTAGGGACATTTCAGAAGATTTTGAAGGTTTTCGAACAATTTAGGTTTCCAGGGGTATTTTTGTAATTTTGGCAAAATTAGGGGCATTTTGGTATTTTTGTAAATTTTGGGGTGATTTGGGAAATTTGGGTGGTTTCAGAAGGTTTGAAAAGATTTTTGGAGAAAATTGGGTATTATGGGTAATTTTTGGGGTTTTGGTCAAAATTTGGGTTTCAAGGGTAGTTTGGTAAATTGGGTAGATTTTTAGGGCAAAAGGCTAAATTAGGTATTTTAGTATGATTGGGGTTACCAACCACACAACCGCCCCACTTGAGCCATGGGTCAATAGAATCACCTACTTTGGGTCCTCCATGTACTGGTCTCAACTAAACCTTGGCATAAGGCCAGTGGCTTAGGGGACCATCTACATGAGTCTTCCAAAAGGTTAACGGATCAAAGTTAAACATGTTTGGGTTTAAGTTTGTGGTGAAGTGTCAAGACCACACCACTCAGGGTACATCCTAATGCCAAACAATCCTATGGGGGCTCCCCTTGAGCTCTCCCATACTTTCCCCACCTACTAAATAATAGAGGTTAAGACTAATGTGTAGAACTTCAAGTTGAGCAAAAAAGAGTTTAGAGTTTCTTATAGTGATGGCCTCTAGGAATAGCCAATAAGGAAGTCCAATAGTTAGACCCTAGACTACTAAGGAGGAAGCTAGACCTCAACCAAAACTGAGGTCAACAGATATGGATCATCGTGCTGTTATAAGTTGGAAGTTTTGGTGGTAAGAGCAATGAAGAGAAAAAGCATCTATGTATGTGAGAAATAATGCATAATCCTAAACTGAAGAATGAAAAAGAGTCAGAGATAGGTATTACTGCTCCCTAATTTTTAATAATTGGTTACCCCTTGCCCTCATGGGTGATTAACAGTCCTAGCAAGTCGTTGTGTTGACTCATGAAAAGTTCAATTTTTTAAAATATACATATGACAATGAAAATGTACTTTTTGAATAAAACCCACATTTTGCTTGATAAAATGAATATATACTCAAACTATTTTGTATGATGAATTAAAAATCATTTTTTAAAGTGTCACATTTGACAAATTCATGAGTCAGTCATAAAGAACGAGGCAAGGACTGCCCTCCTATGATTGTCTGATGAGTAGCTTATTACCCTATGCTGGGTCTCATATACATGATGTGAATGGTTGCTTATGAACTTCTTTGGTACGATTTATCAGGGCCACTAGTCTTGATTCTTAGCTCCCCCATGACTTAAATTCTTACACCATCTCAGATCTTCTATATTTACCATAAGAATGGTTTTACATGCTCTGCACTTTGTTTGATTTCCTTAATTTGCATGTTATTATTTATAATTCTAACCTTTCAACGGCAAAAACTAGAATCTCAGGTACGCATGTTCATTTTATTTTTGTTGCATCTTATTGCATTCTTCTTTTACCACTCTTTACTCATGCATGATTTACGACGTACAAAGTCTATAGGGTAGAGAATAGTAGGACACAAGTTTAGGAGACACACAATAACACGGCCTGACCTAAGAAAATTGCATTTTCACACATAATATCCTAAACCTAAAGTCACTATGTTATGGAGCTTGGAGTAAACTTTATGGACAACACGACGAGGAAGCAAGTGGATGGAGGACAGCTTCAAAAGACGAATCAAGACACAACATGAAGCGGATCTACCTTAGTTAAATCATTCCTTTGTTTTAAAAAACATAACCCATAGGAACTCGAGATGGTTCATCTAGCATGTCATAAATCCTCACACTAATTTTAGGCTTTGTCACAACCTTGTTGTGTAATATAAGTTCTAACTCTCTTAAGGATTACGGCATCACCGTTCGATATGTGTAAATCATCCTATCTTCTCAGGCTACTTACACAATTGGGTATTATGCAAGTTTAAGCCCTAAAAAATAAAATTCATAGGAGTGAACATTTAAATAATATCATCCCTAAAATGTGCAACCAAACAATAGTATATTTTGGTAATTCACTAAGGTACTCCTCAGAATCCTTGGCATCCCCTACTCTTCCCTCCTCTGGACTCCTAAGATAAGTATTCCTATTTAGTCCTTTTCCACTTAACTTTCCATGTCCAACCTTGGAAACCTAAACATTTAATTCTTGAAGATGGAACCACTGATCTTATTCGAGAGTTTTCTTAAGTGACTATGTTCATTTGAGATGTATTTGACTGTAGGGGCTTGCCCTTACAGCGAACTTAGAACCTAGGTAAAATAAATCTTATATATTCCTTATATTATGTAGGGTAACTTATCAAACACACATAAAAGTTTTGGAAACCAAATGGATGTTATAAATTATAAATTTATTTAATCTAGCTCACCATCAATTAGTATTCCTATCTCTTGAAACGGCGTATCATTTTTAAAACTATATATATAAATGTTTTGTAATCAATGTTTAGCCTTTTAATATTTTTCTTAATAAGACAATATATATATATATATATATATATGTATCATTTTCAGAAGCAATCAATAGAAATCCCAATCTGACGACTACAATCAACTATGATGCCATGCTATATTTGAAGGTGTATAAATAAAAGCAAATAATCTCTAAAGTCATGGAATAAAAGGTAGATAAAAGAGACACTTGTATGGAACTTCCTTTCACCATATAAATTTTCAATCCTTTCACCTCTCACTTTTGTTTATTATGAGATTTGAATTTAGGAGAGTGACAATATATGCATTAAGTGTCTGTTGCATTAGTCTTATAAAATAACAATCATTCACTTATATAAAATGTAATTTTCTTTTATTATAGGACTAACTTTGAAACAAGAATTTTTTGTTTTGCATAAGTCTTCTGAAACTAAATTTTTGTTAGAATTTGTCTCTTTTAATAAACCTGCAGATAGATCAAGGCACATTTGAGTCATGTTCAATGTTGTATTAATTTTCAACATTCTAAGAGCTAAACATAACTCATAATGAGATATACAACCTTCCTTCAGTGGCCCTTGTGTCACATTCAGTAATTCATAATAGTGGGGCTTCTTGATTTTGTTGCTCTTCTACTTGACTCAAGTAATAAGAACTTGTTCCATCAAAGATCATTTCTACAAATCTACATAAGTAAAACTTAGGTTAAGGAGCATAGTTCATTGTTGGAGTAGAAATAAACATTAAAGGGTCATCCTCACCATGTGAAGTCCAAATCCAATAAATAGGTTAAAATCCCATGCGATATAATACTTTTTTGACTTTAGTAAATCTTAAATGTGATTGACTCCTATGTTTTGATCATGGACACACGTACCATCAGATAGTTAATTAAGTAGTTGAGATGCCTCTGCACGAAGGACTCAACACAGTTGAAGAAATCTAAAGTGATTCCTTTTATGTTAAGATATAGTTTATTGTATATCAATGAATTTGATGTATGAATGTGCATAAATAACCTACTTCCTTCATTAATTACTGTTAAGTAAGAGCACAATATAGAGGAAGAGAGTATGGATGATAAGATCAAATGGATAAAAAGAGAAGATATTATTTTTTATGGTATGGGTAAGTTTTTTCCATCGTCGATTAACAAAGCAACAAAACAACTAAATTTTGGTGTCACTCTTAAACAAAAATCTCAAGTGTTGAACAGACATTGTTACCCATATAGAAACATAAAGAGCATGGAAACTCTAATACAAAATATCAAGGTTCTCTCATTTCATTTTCTTCATCAATACTCTAAATAATATTTTCATTTTAGTTAGTAATTCACATTAAGATTGTCCTTAAGAACATCACTGTTAGCCTATCTTAATGTTGGAATACACATTTTTGTATATAGATTTAAAGCACCAAAGATCCATGCATATAAAAAGAAATATTTTGTAATGAGATACATAAATACGTCGAAATTATGTCCAAGGTAACTAAATTTTCCTTTAAAAATGGGTGTTTATCTGATAGCATTCAATTCTTACGTATTCACATGTCTCAAACCTAAACTTTCATAATTCCACTCATAGCAATCAAAACATAAATATTACAACAAAAACATTAAAATTACCAATTTTTAAATGTGAATATAATTATTCATGCATAATTTTAAAGCACCAAAATGTCATGTAAATATATTGAGGAATTTACATTTATATTGCACGATTCTTATGAATTTACATATCTCAACCCTAACCTTAGATATATTCACTCATAACACTCCATGATTTAGTATCATATTGTAAATAGCACTTTTGTTAGTTTTAATAAAGTGAAATACATGTTTTTACAAAAGAAGTTTTAAAACAAAGAAGTGCATTGTATGTAAATACAAAAATTTAGGTGTGAGAAACATGAAAATGGGGTTAAAAAGGGGGGTTTACTTTTGTATCACACAATTCTTTTATATTTACTTATCTCAAACATAAACTTTCATATTTACACACATAGTACCACAAACTTTAATATCGCATCAATAATATCGATTTTATATTTCATAAAATTTAAAAGTAGAAAACACATTTTCAAGCATGGAATTAAAGAACCAAAGTGTCTTGCATGTAAGTACATTTGTTTAGGTTTGAGATAGATAGAACATAAGATTTGTGTGCCACAAATGAACATTTCAAATTACAATTTAGGTGTTAGCTAGGGGAAGACTTATGAGATGAGCTCTAAGCAAGTAGCAATCAGGTACAAATTCAAAACTACAAAACTAAATCAATTTTTTTGAATTTCCCCAAAATACAATTTCATAAAATGTAAAACAAAAACTAATAATTCAAATTAAGAAAAAAAAAACATAGAAGATTGGAAACGATATTTCTTACAATTTTATTGTAAGAGATTAATAAAGCATTATCTTTTGTAGAAGAGGGATTACAGAGGTTCGATCGATCCAGAGGTTAGGTGCATGTGCAGGAAGTGAAATGAGGGCTTCCATACGTCGATTCGATAAAATGAATGTTTTCGATATCTTTATAGTAGTCAATGGACAGTCGTTTATTAAATTTTGAATAGCCCACGGAACCCTTCGTCAGTTACATATGCTGGACTGTGGTTTTTCACAAGAAAAATAAACTATGGGATGACATTCTGATGAGTTATGGCTGTCTTTTTATAAATGCTATGATTCGACAATTTGGACTCTAGGTGACTATCTTGAGCTCATCGAAAGCTTGTTTCATATATAGGATATGATTTAATATGTAGGAAATTGATCAGTTGAAATAACTGTCGTTAAACCATCAGACATAAACACAAAGACTCCTACACATATTAGATCGTTGAGTTTTTCGCTAGATTTTGTTGTTTTTCTTGTAGTATATATTAGTACTCAGGTTCAGTTTTGTTAGAATAATATTACTTGAATTTGTAGTATTGAATGAATGCTATAGAATGGATATGTATATAGGTATTGGATGGTTGGAAATGTTTGTTGAGTACATTAAACAATGCTATTTATCATGTGATACAAAGGAAATCATATATTTAAAATGATAAAAAAAATAGATTTATATGATATAATAAAGACAAAATACACTCATGAGATATGAAGAGATAATGATGATACTCCAAAGTGTCAAGGACTAGACTACTTGCAACAATTTATCCATTTATACTTTGTTGATATGAATAAAAATAATAAAACAACATATGTTGAGTTGGACTCTTTTCTAGCCCTAGGGATGGTATCTTCATCAAGTATTCTGTTTATAGATAGGCATATGGGAATTTTAGGGATGCTTTTTTAATAGGAACCAACATATTATAAATACTTTATTCAAACTCATAGGCTTAAATATGTAACCTTCTTTAGTTAATGGATCATAGCAAATGTGGAACCTCTAAAATAATTTGGGAGGGCTAATTATTTTATAACCCTATAAATAATTAAAATTTCAAGTTGACAATTAGCCATCATAAATTGCACTTTTGTGCATCGACCCCTCACATGAGAGGATAATATGATTTCGTTGCCCAATCTACAGATACTGACGTGGCAGTGTGTTATTTGGCAACGAGTTTGAACCCCGAGTCGAGGCCAAAAGGGACGCATACCTACCACATAATGATGATATTTTCATTGAGATTGCGACAGGATGGCCCTTCTTATAAAACACAAGGCTGTTGGAGTTAAGGTTGGGGTCCACCTGCGGAGCACGTGCCTGTTTGGGGGCTTCGATCTGTCCGTCTATGGGCTCCACACCAGCGTAAATTGGATGGATGGAACAGCATAGCAGCAATGTTGATTTTCTAATTAATCCCATAAATAATCTACGCTAACGACCATCAAAAGTTGTTCCATGCCAGCAATAAAACTAAGTTAACTGAAATAGAAAATAATGGTAATGAACCATGAGAAATAAATTCACTAATTTTATTTTAAACTTTTATGACACTAAGACATGTTGTTATTAAAAAATATAGAAACGTTATTATAATAGAAATTATTATCATTATTATTATATTTCTAGGTATGTTTAATTCAAATCCAATATGTAATTTTATTGCCAAAAAAATTTGGTTACAAGTTTAGTTGGCGAAACCCGCTAGAATAAGAAAACTACATTACGTGCAAGTATGCCCCAAAAGAACAACACCAATGATGAAGCGTATTGTTCAACTTGTTTGAGTGAGCCGTCCAAAACGAAAAAATAGTTGTCAAATCCCTCAGCCAATCCACACAAGTAATGAAAGTCACCTCTACGCAATAAAAGAAGATAGCAAATAGTTAAAAAGTTGCAAGCAAAAGATCTCCCTGAATTCTCATCACCGACGTGATTATCCCATTTACTGCGGAAAGAACCAGTTGAAATCAAACCTGCTCAATAAAAAAAAAAAAAAAACTATTTGTTTCCAACGTCATGAACTAGCCATAACCATCCAGTAGAACCTCCGTGACCAACACCCATAAATTTCCATCACCATGAACCTTCATGCCTCAACCTATTGCAATAGCACTAACATAAAATATTGCTTCCAAAAAAAACCACCATTGGCCTTCACCATCGGAGAACTAAACGTGGTTTAAGTACTTCCCAATATCATCCATATTCCATAAAGTCAAAATGTCAAGTAAATACAAAGAAAAATACAAAAGAATAGGGAAAGCATTTAACAAGAAGTATTTCATGTCCACCTCAGACTATGCAGTTTTTTCCAGCAAAGAAGACATCCCAACAAGACAGCTGAGTTATTGCTTCCAAACAATACAACCACCCATGCTTCAACATTTACACCCAATACAACTCCCATCCTCAAACTATGTAGTTTTTCCTAGTAAGGAAGTCATCCTAGCAAGCCAAATGAGGTAACCTCCCATATACCAACAAATTTTCACAATTGTCGAACAGATCCTTATGACCCATGCGCCAAATTGTACAATTAAACCCTGAAAAATGGTTGTTTTTATTGTCACCATGTAACAAGATTCTTAAAGCCTGAGGAGCATCTATTATGCTCACAACCAAATGTGCACCCCTTTTTGCTAGCCATTTAATTAGTTGCAGTGTTGCCCTCTATGGTATGTAATTCCATAACACCCTGAACTTACGAGTAAACTGAGGATACGATTGATATTTAAAGTAACACACTAATGAAAGGGTCTGACACCTTTCAAGACATTAGTTAGCTCCAAAGGGTCTAACTCCACATGAATTAGTTCCAATTATAAACTTATTGCAGTTTTAAGTACCAATAGGAATGCCCAAAATTTTGATTTTAGAGCACAATTAGTTAAACATGGGGAAAGAAGAAATTATAAATATTTAGAAGCATGATTTCTAAAAACACCACCAACACCCACTTTTCCATTTGAGCAGTTTCCATCTAAGTTCACCTTTATTGATGGTTTACATGGTTAAACATCATATTTAATAAGAATTTATTAAATGTTATTTTAAGCATTTATTGGGTACTAAATTTAATCCTCATCAATTTTAAAACATATAGAGGGGTTATATTTAACCCAAAAAAGGAAAGAGTTAGTCCACTCGCTAATTCTTCCATAGACTTTTTCCCACCACCTCATTAAATTGGATTTGTTTTTTGCTTTTATTTAGTAGATTAACCACCAAATTTTGGAGAGGTAAATCAGCCATGAAGAAACTAGTATAATGGTTCACACATCTTACTCTTTCATATTTTTACCAAAGAAAAGTTGACATTTGTTAACATTGAAAGACATACCAAAAGTTTATTAAAATTCTAAAAGAAGTTTGTGTAACTTTTTCATTGCATTACTTGCATACATTAGTAAATAATATTGTATCATCAGTGTATGCATGGTGGCTAATCATCATAAGAGATCTATGATGATACTGATTTTGATGACATTTCCTTTAGAAATCATTAAACTTTCTTGAAAATTAGTAATAAAAAATATATAACAATCATTGGAGAGAGTGGATCACCTTGTTTTATCGCTCTATTCGAAGAGAAGAAACCATTTGAGTTCCCATTTACAAGCACAGAGTAGTGGTAACCCGAACCACATTTGGATGTACTTACTTTGTGTATATCTTCTTTAATTCCAGCCATTAGCAAATGCGCCAACTACTTGACCCCCTTTCCATGCTGAAAAAATAATTTTATGATTTATAGTGGATACTCCTAGTGCGTAGGTATCAAATTTTCTAATTATCAATTTCAGAGCTTCACTTGGATTGAAACATAAGTGCATGTATCATTCAAGTAATATTGGATTTTATTTTAAAGCCAAGTATAAATCCAAATGGAAAGGTGAAAAGTATTTTTATTTACATAGTAAAACATTACTTAAACTTTAGATAATTATGTAGGAATTAAGGTCGCAATT
Organism: Phalaenopsis equestris; assembly: GCF_001263595.1. NCBI lineage: Eukaryota > Viridiplantae > Streptophyta > Magnoliopsida > Asparagales > Orchidaceae > Phalaenopsis > Phalaenopsis equestris. The sequence goes on along the minus strand of NW_018165013.1, from coordinate 318,164 downwards.
TTATGTGTAAAAAGAAGTATCTAATTTCTTCTACTTCAGTTTCAAAACATAAGGAAAATGGTAATTTTTTCTAAGCTAACTTTATGAAGAAAAGTTCAAATTATATGAAAGTCTTTCCCCTTGCAATGAGATCATAATCAGTGTTGGAATCAAATGTTAAAAGGATTAAATATAATTTTATGAAAAATAGAAGTATACATATTCCTTACACTTTTTTGAGTGCATAAAAAGTATTGGCTAACAAAAAATTTGGTTTTTAAATCCTTGGTTATGTTGGACATGTTCTAGTCTGTCACTCTAAATTACCCACTGTGCCCACCATTTCTGGACTAACCTAACCTTTAAGTTCCAAACTTTGGATTAAATTGGTTAACATTATATCCTATCACCCTAGAATCACCAATTTACACCCATAAAAACTTATCTCCTTATCTAATTACACTAACCTATGGACTACCTTTTCACCCACTAGATTATTGTGTTTCTTTTTAGTTGAGGAATACATAGCTCTCCCGGGTTATTATGGATTCAAACCAAATTTTAACATAGAAATTGGCTATATTGTATATGTAATTTTAGTACAAAGTACTAAATCATCACAAGTATGGAATAAGAGAAATTTTAAACAATTCTAATTCTACACATGATCATTTCTTATTGTAAAGAGAATGATAAAGAAAACTACTCAGCTTTCATGGGGATAACACAACAAAACATAATTTGTATTAAAGATCAAGCTTATACAGTAAAATAGAACTCAAACAAAAATATAAAGTACTTATCCTTAGATTCTCCCCAAAGAAATCTTCTGAAGTTCTTTTGATGACTTCTGAATTCTTCTTTCTCCAATTGACACAACAAGATACATAACAAAAGACTCTCACTACAACACACCACTCCTCCACAACACGAAGACACCCACACCTACCACGTTTTCGACACCAACACCACACGACACACTTCTTTTTTCTCTTCTGACTCATTTTATGATAACTCATAAAATCTCAAAGAGTCACTTCAAATGCCTCTTTAATTTTTTTTCAAATTCAATGCATAATAATCAAAAATGATTCTGGCACGTAGGCGCCGAACTATGGCGCGTAAGCGCCAAACTATGGCGCCTGGGCGCCAACCTTCTAAAAGTCTAGTATAACTGCCAGACTCCTAGGTGCCTGATCCTGGTTCCATGTTCCCGAGCTCTCTATTTTCTTATATGAGGTATGTCACCTAGGCACTAGAAGCTGATGCTTAAACACAAGTTCACTTTGTGCTCCCTTTCTCAATTTGCCCCCATTTTTCTCCATTCTCGCTCCTTTTTCACCAAAACTCCATCTCTTGTGCCTTCAACATAAAACATGCTAAATACCTTCCATTAAGCTATAATATCATAAAAAGTAAGTATAAAATGTATATTAAAAATAACACAATTTTAACCTTGTCGATTCCCCCAAACTTCACAGTTACTTGTCCTCAAGTAAAATTCCTATTTTTTAAAATATATGCCTTAACTTATGGTAGTGGATTTCATTAAAGATTCCTATAGTTTTGCCCCATAAATGAAATAATGTAACTTTTAGAAAAATTTTCAATAATTTAGGTTAGAACTAAGGTATAAGAATATCTATTAATCAAGTTAGGAATTGTGATTTTTTTATTCATTTCAAATATAAATGTAATTTCTCACACTTATGAATCCTAGATAAATTAAAAGATAGAATTGTATGAGAACTTCATTTGTAAGGATTTTATTAATACCTTTAGATTTGATAATAAGCTCAAAACTATAATTTACTTTCTTCCTTAAGATGATTCAAGTGAAACCAATTATTTATTCGACATCTCCTCAAGCTTCTCGCCACTTATTTTATTTTTCTTTCTTTTTTTTTATTTTTTCTTTTTTTTTTCCTTTTAGATTTTTTAAATCCTTACTCTTTTATGTGAGGATTACGATATTTGGATACCCTTTAATGATTTTGAACTTCACTATTCTCCTCCGAAAGTTAAATCTTCTCAGAATTCTTTTCTTATTAATGTATATTAGTTTAAAAATTATTTCCATAGAGTCTCAATTCTTTTACAATGTAAATCTTGGATTCCGAGTGTTTAAAAATTTGAAATTTTCCTACTATAAATTGTAAAAACATATCCCTATTATTTTATACCAAATACCTTAACTATAAAACTACTCCTTATTACAAAAATTTTTAACATAAGTGTAATATAACATTCATAGAATAAAAAATATAGTTCTCTAAAGATAACACAACATAACATAGGTTATTTCAAAATAATTCTTTATATTTGTAGTCTATTGAAGACAAATAAAGCTTAGTTTTTAAAATTTTTTCTCCCTCCTCCAAACTTAAGTTCTTAAAAAGTTTTAAACATTGTAGTACAAAAAAAATATGAATAGGAAAAAAATTCAAAGAATTAACAGAGATCTAAACATGACAATCATATAGGTACATGAAGTAAAAATAGGTCCTTAGCAGTAGTAAATCTCAAATTAACAGGGATAACATTGAAATTTCAAAGTAAAAGAACTACTATAAGACACAGAAAATATTATATTTAATATGGGGAAAAAAGTAAATACTAGTGCAGTAACAACAAAAAAGTCCAGAATCTATTTCAATATTAGTATAAATAACCCAATGTTCAACAGAATAAAATAATTAAAAGCCAGAAACGACTAGGGAAAGTAAACACAACCAGACTCAGAATAACTAGTCCTCATCATCATCACCATCATCCTCATCATCATCTTCTTCATCCATAATATTTCGGCGTTCAACCATATAATAAGAAGGATATGAAGAAAAATCTGCACTCTTATCTCCTCTCAGAGAACTCACCAGGGAAGTATTGAAACTAGTCTAATAATCACTTTTTTGTTCCAAATGTTCACAGTGATCTTCATTCTCTTGTAGTTGAATCTGCTTAAAATAAATATCATCTTTATGCTCCGGATAGCGATCATGAAGTTCTTCCTGAATAACAGGAGTTGGAATAACAACACTAGAGGTTGAAGGTCTAAAAGTAGAGGTAGAAGGAATATCTAAAGATCGGATTCTAAAACCAAGCGTAGCATGCTTAGGCACTACATATTATATCATAAGATCAGCCTTGTTTTGAAATTTAGTTAGTTGCAATATTTGATGATCCATCTTACACATTCCAGATGTTTAGCGAGGTGGTCGATAATCTTATTGCAATTCGACATAACCTTCATGCCTCTTCACACTATTAAAGGACAAATTTTAGTAGATTTTCTAGTAGAGCACTCACTACCGGTTGGGTCCCCTCTCAGTGAAGACATTTCTGACAAACATATATTACAAGTGGAACCATCACATGCCAAACATTGGAAAATGTACTTCTATGGAGCTTCATTGGCCAGAAAAGATAAAAGACCACAAACAGTTATACTAGGCAAAGCAGAGCTTGGTCTAATTTTTATAACATAGGATTAGGCAATGTTGAGGCTTTCTTACCACCTTATAGAGCCTTGTAGCAATAATTAAGTAGAGTATGTGGTTTTAATCACCGAGGGCTAGAATTGGCAATATAAATGGACATAAAAGACATTTCCATCTATGATGACTTACACCTCATAATTCAATAAGTTGTCAGACAGTACAAGATTCTGAAGTCAAGACTAACAAAATATCTCCAGTACACAATGAAGTTGTTAGAGTAGATTACCAGTGTGACATTGTACAAAATTCCTCGAGGAGACAATGCCCATGCAGTCACCTTAGACATGCTCACTAAGGAGTTGGTGTTCCCATCAGAGGACTCCATCAACATCATGGTACAGGGACGTCAGGTTTTATCATGGATAGATATCAAGAGTCTACACAAGCTTAGAAAGGAAGAGATTTTATTTACGGTGACTGATGATACCGAAGACTGGCGCAAGCCATTAATAGAATATTTGTAAATGGAAAAACTATGAGATGATAATTCATAAGCGCAATAGGTAACAAAAAGAGCTTTGTCATATGACTTGATAGATAATGCCCACTATAGAAGGTCTTTCAATCAGATTCGGCCAAGATGTCTGAGTAGAGCAGAAGAGAAGAGTATTGTCAAAGAGGTGCGTGCTGAAATGTTTGGTGATCACCAGTTGAGACCAAAGATGAAGATGAAGATCAAGAGACTTGGAAACTACTGGCCAGTAGAGATGATAAGTTATATGGAAATGGCTAATGAATGTCACCAGTGCCAGGTACATGTAGTGGTCTTGCACCAACCTCTGAATGTGCTACATTTGACAATCACCTCATGGACATTCGAGTTTTGGGGTACAAATATAGTATGACCTATAGACCCTCTGTCTTTGAAACAACACAGATTTATTCTGGCAGCTACATATTACTTCTCTAAATGGGCAGAAGTAGAGCAGTTGCGAGAAGTTACAGCACAACATGTTCTTCAGTTTTTCAAAAATCAGATCATCTACCATTTTGGTGTACCGCACAGAATTATTTTAAATAATGAGGGAGCCTTCAAGAGTTCTAAGATCAATAACTTTTTCAGATGAAATAAGATAGATTAGAGGTATTCTATGATCTACCACCCCAAGGCAAATGTCCCAGCCAAATTTTTCAAGAAGACGATCATGCAAATTTTAAAGAAAACATTAGACGATTGCAAAAGAGGACGACACAAAAAGTTGTTAGAGGCTTTGTGGGCCCCCTGATGAGCATAGTAAATCACAGAGAGACACAAAGATTACACTTCTTATAGAGAATCAAGCCTAAATAATACTCATCGCTAAAGAGGAAGAAGTCAGAAAAAGTTCCAGATACACAAGACCCGATGGAAATGGTCAGCCACCTACAATCCATGATTACAATGCCGACAGAAGACTTGAATAGCGCTACTTCAGAGAAGTTCCCAAACGCACCATCAAAATGCATGCAACAAAAAATATAAACCGCTACAAACACTGAGCTTTAGAAAGACTGGAGAGGAGGTATGCTAGAGAGATAGCTATGGATCTCACTCCAAATTTTGAGGAGGAGACCCTCAACTAGATTTTGGGAGAGACTTTCATCAGTGCGCCAATTATAGAAATTGAGTCAGATATCTTGGATGAGCTTTGCACAGGAGTCCTAACATGCAACACAGAGATACCAAGGTGGAAATTATCAGCAAAAGAATTCACAAAGTGTCCAGAGTGTAACGTTCTCTATCTTGAGTGCTACAGAACTTTTGAAGAATACACAACAACATCCATGATGTTCAGAAGCGCGGAGCATCCAGATGTATAGCCATACATACCATGATTTGTAGAGCCACGATAACCATGGATTGCTTCAAGAAATGAGCCAGAGGAGTAGCCCCACAAGTTACAGATGATTCCTAGCTCTGAGCTGGAGAAGATACACAAGGTTTGGAAGTAAGAGTTCGAGCATTACATGGATATTTAAGAAAATTTTGTTAATATCCTCGAGGGACTCAAGTTGAACACCAAGGTATTTTTTGAAAGTGATTAAAGAAGATTCTTTACTAAATTTTTGACTTATGAGACTGAGGCCGAGCCTTGTTGACCTCACTTTTGGTTGAGGTCTAGTTTGTTCTTTAGAAGTTTAGAGTCTAGCCATAAGACTTTCTTTTTGACTAATCCTAGAGAACTAGTGATGGTACCCTCACCAATAGAATTTCTAAAATCTTCTTTGCTCATCTTGAAGTTTCACATATGGATTCTATCCTCTAGCACTTAGTAGGTGGGACCAATATGGGGGACCTGAAGAAAATTTCCCTTATGACTGTCTGGTTTTAGGGTTAACCCTGGGTGGTGTGGCCTTTGTCAGTTCTACACATGCACACTTGCACTTGTACTCACAACCTCAATCTTAACCCAAGAATTCATAGATTGATCCCCTAATCTATTGGAAACTCATTTGGATGGTCCCTAAAATATTACCCCTGGGTTATGGTTTGGCTAAAATCAGCACATGGAGGATCTAAAATGGGAGTTCCTTTGGTCCTACGGCTCAAATAGGGTGACCTCATGATTAACATCCTCAATTAATCCCAAGCTTATCAAATTCCAATTTTGATACTTCTTGGCCCCAAATTTCACTAAATTCCCAAAATGCCCCAAAAATACCCAAAATTACCAAAATGCCCTTCATACCTAAAAAAATTCCAAAATTCCTAAAATCTCCAAAATCACTCCAAATATCCCCAAAATCAATTTGAAACACTAAATTGGAACCAATTTGACCAAATTGACCCATTTTGACAAAAATCCCCAAATTACCCTTAAAGGCCCAAATTCCCCAATTCACTCCCAATTTCCTCCAAATTGACCTTAATCTCCCCCAATTTAAATTCCAAACTCAAATTCATCATCTCCAATACCAATCAAAACCAAATCCAACCCCATTTGAACCCAATTTCAAGCCTAATTTATGCTCAATTCAAAATTGTCAATTTAGCCATACCCTAAAATTCCCTAAATTGAACTCCAATATCAAATCAATTTCCCCAAATTTGAATTCCAAATTATTCATAACACTTCCCTAAATTAGTTTAAACAATCATTTGACCAAAATTTGAACTCAAAGCTTACCCAAATCCAACTTGAGCTAAAATCCACAAATTTGCACTTAAGCCCAAATCCCACCAAATTGAACCCCATAACTACAAAATTTCCAGCCAATTGATATCCAAAATTCTTCATGACAATCTTTTAGATCAAATTAAACCATCAATTGAATCATATCCAAAACCTAGCCCAATTCTTGCTCAAGTCTAACCTAAATGCCTAAAGTTGACTATGAACCAAATTCCCTAAAATTGACCTTCCATCAAAGTTAATTACTTTTCCAAACTCCTCATGACAATTACTTAAGCCAATTTTATCTATCTATTGAGCCAAGTTCAAAGTATAGCCAAACCCAAACACAAATCCAAGCTCATGACATGATTTTAAATCTCTCGAAGTCTTTTCCCTCCTTTAAGTTTTTCAAAAAAACTCTCAAATTTTTGGAATTCCAAATTGTAGGGTAAATCCATGGTAAAAATAAAAAATTTCTATGTTAAATTGAAGCTCTTACCAAGAGAAGATGAAACCCATAACTTTTAGGCTTTGAAAACTCCTCAAATCCACAAAATGTAAAGCCTTATGTTGACTTTTGGTCTTAGTTTAGAGGTAGGATACGACTCAAGCAGTAAAAATGGCATTTTACATGGGTATTTCACGGTTTTATGTGATTTTAGGCATTTTCGAAAAACATGCACCTCAGGCCCCAATCTGGTGCTTATGGCATCGCTTATCTATAAAACGCCGCCTCAGGTGCCAACGCAAACAATTTTTAGATTTCAATTTTCTTAAAAAAAATTGTTGTGTGCCGCACTACGCCAACCTTTAATCAACTTAATTAAATACTTATACTCATCATTAAATAGTTTTTTAACATATAATTTCACAAACAACACAAAACTCACATTTATATATAAAATTTGAACCATTACAAACTAACAGTTTTCAAGCCAACACACTTAATTCAGCGTGGAAATCAAGCCAATAAACTAACGCTGAACTCAAAATATCAAGCATATAACAAACAATGCATATAAGGTTCTGCAATAAAAGTAAATTAAATCTATTAGATAACACATAACAACAAATATAACTACAAATTCTGTACTAAATGAGTTCAAACATCTTCTTCATTATCATCTTCTTGAATGTTTCACAGGGATTGACAGTGCACTTATAAGTTGTAAGAAGGTTGGTGAGTAAATTTGTCCTTCAACTCTTCTTCAACCCAAGCATTTTTCTTGAACATGTGCACTAAACCTTCTTCAATACGTCCAGTGTGTTTGAATTGTTTCTTCATCCTCCAATCTAGGAGGTCAAACATTTCAGAAATATTTCTAATTAAATGCATAAGATTCTGTACATCTTTTTCCAACTTTGTAATCCTTTTCAAAAGTGCATTTTAGTAAAGTAAGTTTTGTGATGCTTGATCAATCTATATATTCATATCTTTCTCCTCCCCAATTCTTATGATGTTGCAATAAGCTTTTGGGTCCATAGGCTTCCAAGGGCACTTTTTTCCAGATTTCATAAGGTACTTGTGTCTAGCTACATAGTAGGAATATGGTAGATGGATGTCCCAGTGTAGAAGTCGATCCATGGATGATTAAACCCAAAACAAACTTTACTATTAAAGCACCAACATCAATATGTCTTCGGGTTTGAATACAATAATTCAAAATAGTACTTTCCTTCATCACTTTACTCATTTTCATAGTAGGAAGTAGTTTTGATGCAATAAAGAAATTCCACACCTTCGATGTAGGATTCAATAATGATGAAGAAAAACTTACATGTTTGTTATCTCTGGTCTCCCAATTTGAATCTTCATTAATAAGGTACTAATAAATTTCATCCATTTTATCTCTCGTAGGGACAAAATTTGCATTGTCACAAATAGGAAGCTTTCAATCTTAAACATGTCGTTTATTCTCAAAGGAGTAAATTATACCCATCTGCCTTGAACATAGAAGACTCCTTGGTTAATTCCATGAAAATTAGCATAAAAATCTTTCACCACAGGAACTATTGTAGCGACGGCGGTATAGTAAAATACTTCCCAGTGTCTCTGTGCAATAATCTCTTCCACTCAAGTATTCAGTGTGTTGAATCCTTGATTGACAAAGCCTCGCTCCTTGATTAGTCTCTTCTTCACCAGAATGCGATCGTATAACTTCTGCTCATCAAAACTAACAAACAAAAATATGGGTTGCCTCCCACAAAGCGCTTGATCTAATGTCGTCAGTCCAACATTCCCACTCGTTACTGTGGGTGACCCAACATTAGAGTTTCTTTAAAAATTTGTTTTTGACCATCAAAATATGGTTTCAGTCTATGCCCATTCACTTTAAATACCTTCCTAGTCTTGGGATCTTCAATATTAACAACTCCATAGGGATACAATTTTACAATTGTGAATGGCCCTGTCCACCTAGACTTAAGTTTTCTAGGAAATAATTTCAATCTGGATATATAAAGTCAAATTCTTTTTTTTATTATCTTTCGATCATGTCATTCTTTCATTATCTCCTTATATATCCAGTATTATCTTAAGATGCAATCTTAATCTCTTTAAGCTCATTCAATTGCAATAATCTTTTCTCACTAAAATTTTTTAAACTAAAATTAATCTCCTTAATTGCCTAATAAGCTTTATGTTCCATATCTACTGGTAAGTGACAAGTCGTCAAAAAAATTAATCTATATGGAGACATTCCTATAGGTTTTTTTACAAGTTGTCCTATAAGCCAATAATGTAGTATCAAATCTAGCAAACCAATCCATTGTATTGAGATTTTTAGTTTTTTTTTCCAAAATTCTTTTGATTTCATGATTAGATATTTTGCTAGACCACTATTTTTTGGATGATAAGTTGTTTCAATCCTATGTATAATATTATATTTTCCATTAATTTTTCAATTCATTTGTACTGAAAGTGAGATCCTCCATTGGTAATAATTATTCTCAGCAGTCCATATCCTGTAAAAATATTTTTAATTAAAAATTTTGAAACACTCCGAGCATCACATTGAGGCAAAGTGATTGCTTTAATCTACTTTGATGCATAGTCCACTACAATTAATATATATGTATTTCCAAATGAAGGTACAAATAGTCCCATAAAATCTAATCCTCAAACATCAAACATTTTAACTTTCATAGTAAAATTTAGAGGCTTTCATTTCTTTTTGAAATATTGCCTACTGGATGACATTGATCACATGTTTTAATATACATCATAAAATCTCTAAATAGAGTAAGCCAATAAAATCCAGATTGTAAGATTTTGTGAGAAGTTCTATCAATCCAAAAATGATCTCCAAATTCAAAATCATGACATTTTTGGATAATTTCTTCAATTTCTTCGTAAGACACACATCCCCTCATAACTAAATCTTTCCATTATTTGTACAAATATGTGTTGTTTCAAAAGTAAAATTTTGCATCATAAATAAACTTCTTCTCTTGTTGTTTTGTCAATCCATTTGGTAAAATACCACTAACAATGAGTTTACAATATTAGCATACCACGGTATTTCCCATCCTTTAGTAGCATAAAGTTGTTCATCAGGAAAATTTTTATTAATTCCATTTTGAAGAACAAATGTTTCTTCCTATTTTAGCATAGATAAATGATCAGAAATTTGATTATCAGTTCCTTTCCTATTGACTACCACAAATTCAAATTCTTGCATTAGAAGTACCCATCTAATTAATCTTGGTTTCGCATCTTTCTTTTGCATCAAATATTTTATAGTTGAGTGGTCAGTATGCATAACGCATTCAGCTCCAAATAGATATGACCTCAATTTATTAAAAGCATAAATAATGGCAAATAACTGTCTTTCAGTAGTGGTATAATTAATTTGAGCATCATTGAGATTTTTACTAGTGTAGTATATAACTTTAAAAATTTTGTCATATTTCTGTCCTAAAATAGCTCTAATTACATAATCACTAGCATCACACATTAGTTCGAATGGTTTCTCACCATTAGGTGAAAAAAATATAAGAGCAGTGATCAATTTTTACTTCAATGTTTCGAAGGCATTAAGGCACTCTTGATTGAAATCAAATTTTGTATTTTTTCCAAAAGATGGCAGAAAGACTTTGTAAATTTTGAAAAATCTTTAATATATCGCCTGTAAAAACTAGCATGCCTTAACAGTAGTAGGTAAAGATAGGTTAGATCTTACTTAAGTTTTTGTCAGATCTACTTCCATGACATTTTCTAAAATTTTATGCCCAAGCACAATTCCTTCTACAAACTTTAATACTAGATTCATCTTTTCACATCGCTATAGAACTTTCTCTAAATTATTTAGACATATTTCAAATAAAATTCTGAACACAGAAAAATCAACCATAAAGACTTCTATCCCTTTTTCAATTAAATCACTGAATACTGATATCATACATCATTAAAATGTTGTTGGTGTGTTACATAAACCAAAAGGCATTTGTCAAAAAGCAAAAGTACCATAATAACTAGTAAACATTATCTTCTCTTTATCCTCTAGAGCAATTGGTGTTTGATGATAGCTGATATATCCATCTAAAAAGCAAAAATATATGTGCCTAGCTAGTATATCCAACATCTAGTCAAAAAAGAGTGAAGAAAAGTGATTTGTTCTAGTGACCAGATTTAATTTTCTATAATCTATGCAGATTCACCATCTAATGACTTTTCTTATTGGTATTAATTCATTATTCTCATTTGTCACTACAATCACATCTCTTTTCTTTAGAACACAGTGAAATAGACTCACTCAAACACTGTCTTAAATAGGATATATTTTTTCCGCATCTAACCATTTTAAAATCTCTTTCTTAACAACTTCTTTCATCATCAAGTTTAATCTCCTTTGACGATTAGAATTTGGTTCATGATGATCTTCCAACAAATTTCTGTGCATACAAATTGAAGGACTGATTCCTTTAATATCAGTTAATGTCCATCCAAATGCTTTCTTATATCTTTTTAAAGTTTTCAACAACTTTTGTTCTTATGCTTCACTTAAATCTGAGGATAGAATAACAGGTAATGTAGATAAATCTCCTAAAAATCCATATTTTAAATGTGTAGGAAGTGTTTTCATTAATAGTTCAGGAGGTTTCTCAATCGATGAAATAAATTTTTTGTTATTATCCGTAGGATCTAATAATTCAATTTTTCTTGAATGTAATCCAATTCTTTAATACTTACTTCCTTAGATTCATCTTGAATTATTTCCTCATCCTCATACTCCAATTGTTTTTCTTCAATTTTCTTTCCAAATGTATTCGTGAAATATTCATTTCTTAAATAGACTTTAATTTTAAATCTCAAGCATTCATCCTCTCTTCCTTTTGCAAGATATCTCATTGACTGTGCAATATTAAATGTGACGTCTTGATCGCTAACTCTCATTGTTAATTATCCTTTCTGCAAATCTATTAAAGCTCTTCCAATGGCAAGAAATGGTCTTCGTAATATGATAGGAGTTTTTTAATCTTCCATTGGAACCAGTTTCTGGTGCTTATGGTGCCTTCTCTTGGGAAATGGGGCCTCTGGCGTCAGGATCACAAAAATCTCCATTTTGGCTCCAAATTTCCTCATTTTTGCTACTTTTTGCTCCAAATGCCTAAATTTGATATACTTGCAACGAAAAACTTGAAAATAGCCTTTTTTTAAAGTGTAATATCACCAAGATAAGCATAAAATATATATATAAAATAGTATATTATTTTGGTGTATCAAAGGGCTTTGGAATTTTCATGCAAAATTGATTTTTAGTTTAGTATATTTCAATTGGTGTGTAGGCCAAATTTTGGTAAATTTTTTAACTTGGTGGAATTTTGGTATGCATTTGGACATTTGGCTCAAAAATGGGGTTTTGGGTTTGGAATTAAAATTTAGATTTTAACTTAGTTTTTGAAATTTTGGTATGTATTTAGACATTTGGCTCAAAATTGGGGGTTTCGGGTTTGGAATTGAAATTTTGATTTTAATTTGGTTTTTGGTGAAATTGAATTTGAATTTGGTATTGGAACTTGGAGGGCTTGAATTTTAGTTTAATTGGCTATTTTAGAGAATTTGGTGGACATTTGGAAAATTTAGGGAAATTGGGTAATTTGGGAAGAATTTAATGAGGTGATCAAGCATGTCATGACTAGCCATCTTGGCACCATAAGAAACCAAATGAGAACTCATTTTTGAGTCTCCACATGTTGGTTCTAGCCATCTTAAACAAAGGCTAAGGACTTGGGACCACCCATGTGAGTTTCTCAATGAGTTAAGGTGGTAGTTCTAGTGTATGTAAATTTATGGTTTTGGGGTATGTGGGGGATTTGATAGGTTTGAGTGCGGGTAAGTGTGTGTGAGACCAAACCTGAGCCACCCAAGGTTGTCCAGATGACTAATTGAATCGATAGAAACTCTCTCTTGAGTATCCACATGTTGGTCTTAACCATCCCAAAATGACATTTGTGTGCTTGTGACCACTCTGGTGGGACTTCACAAGAATAGTCAAGAATTGTCTTGAATTTCTATGTGAGGTGTGGATTCCCTCACAAGTCCTCTAAAATAGTCCATAAGAAAGTCCTAAGGCTAGATCCTAAGTTCTTAAAGGGAAGAAATTAACCTCATCAAAAAAGAGGTCAACACCTCCACATCCACACATCAACAGATCCACACACAACACCAATACCACCACCTCTACACTTAAACACACACACACATGGACACTACACCACCAACACCACATCTACACACCAACACATCCACACACGTCACAACGACGTTCACATCTACATCCCACACCAGCACTTCCACATCCACAAAAAAAACCACTACCATTTCTTCTACCAAATTTAGGGCAACAACATCAACCAAACTTTGAGTAACAACGTCAAATTATTTGCATTTCCTATTAATGATTTATGTTTCTAATTAATTTGCATATGAAATCATCACCACAACCAATTTTTGGGCTACAACATCAACAAATCAGAGCAAATAGAAACCAAATACATCAACAAGATGTAGTATAAAGAATCCAAATAATCAATCGAGCATATCACAAAGAATCCAAAAAAATCTAAAAATCCAACATCATCTGAAAACCATCACAGGATAAGAGCACAGAGAACCTAGGAAAACCACTAGAGATAGGTATTTACAAAATCAAAAACCACCGCATAGATAAGGTGTTGAATACTGGAACAGAGGGGAGAGGAGGAGGAATCACACATAGAGGGCAGAGAGCCAATGATCCAAACCAAGCTGAGGAATAATTAGGAGAGGGAGATGAAGAATGGAAAGCTCCCTAAAAGAACCACCAGAAACAAACATAGGCAAATGAAAACAAGCCTTAGCTATCGGAGCCAAAAATCCATAAGGATCAAGAGAGGAAAGCTAGGACAAAAATCACGAGAGAGGCAGCTGCATAAGAACAGCACATAGAAATAGTTGGGTAGCCACGTCAAGTAATAGCAAATGAACGCAGGCCACATGATCGAACCCGTGGCATCAGCATCATCCAAATTATCTAAATGAGCAGATGTGTTGCATTTACCAAACACACAAACCCATGTTTTCAGGTCACACCGCAGATGTTATGTCCCTCCAAGCGGGACCTAAGAAGATTTGCATGACAAAAAAATTGGCAAAATGATTTGCTAGATAAAAGGCGCAAAGAGAACAAAATGGACTTATCCAAACACAATTTTTTTATTGGAGCATTTACATACATTATACATATCACCTAATTCTTATATATATGCATATCCAGCAGCTAAACTTGCTTTTTAATTTCGTAAGATTACTATTTAACTTCTAAAAGGTAAAATATATCTTTTTATGCATATCCAAAGTAGTATACTTGTAAGGATTGAAGTTTAGATTTTAGATATGTAAATACATAAGCATCGAGTTGTATGCATGTAAATCATTCATTTTTAATTTTTTCCCACCATGGCCTAACGGTAAAAAACCAAAATGTTTAAGCAATTGATTGGCTTTTAACGGTAATCACCAATATTTTAAAGACTTGTTATATATAATTTTATATAATTTTATTTTATTTGTGAAAATGTGAGGGCCACATCGAGCTTTAATACGATAAACTAAATAAAAAACTCGAAAAACTCGAGTTACAACTCCCACCACCCCATATCACAAACATAAACCCACTACTGCATTAGGAAAAACAACAAAAGCAACACTTGGAACAACAGAAAGAGAACTAGCAACAACACCGAAGCACCCTCAGCATGAAGATTCTATTAATAACAACAAGACTATAATCAACAACAAACCTGAGCAGTAGAACATAGATAGGCCTAAAAACATCCACTAGGATTAGCAACAATCAACACTGCACCACTGTAAGGCAGCCAAACCAAATAAATGCCCCTCAAGACTGTCCAGATCTCACCCAAATAGAAACCTCAAAGTGCACTACCAGAAAAATAACATCATATGTCCCCACCAAAAGCTACAACAAATAAATTACAACCCCAGATTTAGAGCAAAACGAGAACAACTATAGAAAGTCAATTATATGTAACATAACCAAGTAGCCGAAGACAGAACAGGAAAGACTATACCAGTATAGAAGTAGAAACTCAGAACAACTAAAACCAAGCAGCACATAGCAAAAGCCCCAAAAGGCATCTCAACTACTTTTCTATATTTTCATTTAACATTTTTTTATATGATATATGTATGATATTTAATTACTTAAATAATTTAAAATAATGAATCATTGACTTGCTGAATCTTAAATTATAAATTTTTATTTTTTTCGTCACACATGCAAAATTGATTTGAACTCTTTATGAAAAGCACGTTAGAATATGAACTTTTAAATGGGTTAAATATTACTATTTAATATTCATCAATCAATATTAACGATTCTCATCTCAATACACATTTCATTATTTCAGCATGATTACACACGACAGCTGACTATCGCTTCCAAGTATGCATCATGTCCTTGTCCATTTAGAGAATAAGAAAATGATCACGTTGCGTATTACAGGCTGAATACTATTATTGTTTTGATGGATTTACAGATTCAACACTTGAATTCTATGTATTTACATATCTAATGCATATATTTCAATAATTAAATTATGCCATCTTGATAAGACTGCTCAACTAGTATTGTTAATTTAATATAAAAGATTTGGATGGCTTAAATGTAAAAAAGTTAAATTTCATTTATTAGACATCAAATACATAGGGATTGAGTGGTAATAAGACAAAAACTACAATTTTATAACATCAAAACACGAACAAACACCAATTAGCAGAGCTAATATTAAAAAACTACGCTATGATAACATCAGAAAGAAACAAGAAGAACCGGCAGGAAATTAAAACCTCCAATATTTGCAATAAAAGCGACTGGGTTTGAGAAATGAGCAGCTTGTTCACTGTAAAAATAGTTGAAGGTAAGCAAGAATGATTGCTCATAAATTTTACGTTGTTTTATTTGTTCCAAAATTGGAATCTCAATGATTGCTATTAAACTGAATAATTTGTTCGTTAATACGAAATTGTTTGGATTTAAATAATCGAAAAAAGTAATAAAGAATATTTAATAATGAAGATATTCTTAAAGGTAAAGAGTATGACTGTAGTACTATAATAAATAATATAAATTAGTACTATAATATCAGACACATGCAATATAAGACTTTCTGTTTATACAGGATGGTTGGCGGCTGGGTTTGGTGGTGCTCTACTAGGGTTTTGGAAGGATGTTGAGTGGTGGCTGCTGGCGACTTTGGTTTTCTGTGGTGGTGTTTTGTGTTGGTTTCTTTTCTACTATCTCCTTTGGTGGTGGTGGAGGGTTTCCTGAGGTTATTTTTTGTTTTACTATTCCATTGAGTTTCTTCTCTGCTGCTCCCTTGTTGTGGCTCCTCACTAGGGCAAGGGGACTGGTTTTTGTTTGCTTGTGACTGCTGGGAAGTTCTTATTGTTCCTTTGTGTTTTTCTTGGTCCTCTGACTTCTGTTCTGTATTGTTGCTGTCTCTATGGAGTTTAGCCCCATTAATGTGGAAGTTAATGCTCAGTGGACCCAAGTCAGTTATGCTGGGGTGGTTGGTAAAGGGCAAGATTTTCCCAAAAACTCTGACCATCTGGTTTTTCCCCAAGCCCTGCATGATGCAGCAGTTGGCAAGTCATCCTGCCCTTACATTTCTCCTATTGGAGTCAAAGAGGGAGAACCTGCTGTTTTTTTTCACTCCTAGGGAGATGCAGTCTCTGAATGAGTCAATCAAGTTCACCTTGATTGGCAAGTTTCAATTTGGCCATCCAAAAATGGATTATGTTAGAAAATTTTTTGAGGAACTCCATTTCACTGGTGCTTGGCAGCTGGACTTAATGGATGGTAGACACCTACTAATCAAAATGTCTAATAAGGAAGAGTATGCTTAAGTGTTTGCTAAATAAACCCTACTAATTGCTGGAACCCCCATGAAATTACTAAAATGGACTCCAGAATTTGATCCAAGCAAAGAACCCCCAATTGTCCCAATTTGGTTTAAATTTCCTAACCTCCCTATCCAATATTACCATCAAAATGTTTTGTTTAATATTGGAAGGGTGCTTGGCTGCCCTTTAAAAGTTGATGCCCCAACTTACAATCTGGCTTGACCAGCAGGGGCTAGAGTGCTGGTGGAAAGAGATATCACTTTGCCTGAAATAAAGAGGGTTTGGATTGGAACAGCTGAGGAGGGGTTTTGGCAAAGCATTATTATGGAACAAAAGCCTTTATTCTGTCCTCACTGTAGGATGTTTGGACACAATGTGGATAAATGCTATAGGCTACATCCACCAAATCAAAAATATTCTTTTAAAAGCTTGCCTACTCCGGGAGTCTCTAATGTAATCTTGGGACAGGATATCAGCAAGACTAATGAGCAGGCAACATTCATTGGTGACACTGATATGGCTATCTGTCCTAAGCTACCAAGTGTTATTGAAGAGGTCAATGAACCAAATTTTCCCTCTAGGATTGCTCTAGAATTGGCAATGGAGGGAAAACAAGGTGACAATGCTAGAAGCAACATAGACATTACTTCCCATAAAATCCAAACTCTACAGTGGAAATAATTGTTGAGGTTCTTACTGAAGAATGGCAAACTCAAAGGAAGAACAGGAAAAAAAAGTGGTAGTTGGAATTGAAGCTGCTGCAGGATGCTACCCCTACGGAAGGAATTAAGAAGCTGCCAGATTCCACATAGAGAACAAGAAAGAAAGGGAGAACCCTTTCACAATGATGAAGTTTGTATGTTGGAACATTAGGGGCGTTGCACACCCCAAATCTCTCACAAGGCTAGCTCACCTTGTGAAAACTCATCAAATTTGGTGTTTTGCTCTTTTGGAACCCATGGTTTATAAGAATTACTCTAATATTCTCAGCAAATTCCCCAAATTTTCCTATTATGCTAATTATAATAACAAGATTTGGTTTTTTGCCAGATCTGAATTACTGTGGAAGATTATTATGAACAACCCCCAATATCTTCATGTTCAATTTGTGGTAGGTGCTCAAGTGGGTTATGCTACCTTTGTTTATACCAGCAGTCTCCCAAGGCATCAGGAGTTGCTGTGGAAGGATCTTGCCCATATCAGCCAGACCATTAACTCCTTTTGGATTGTAGGGGGGATTTTAATTGTATTAGTGTGTTTTTGTATAGCCTATCCAAAGGAAAAAAAAAAAGGGGGCAGGCCTCCTTCTCAAAACTCTATACTGAAGTTTAATGAATTCCTTATTGATGCTCAGTTATTTGATCTGGGTTTTCAGGGTCCTAAATTCACTTAGAGAAGAGGGGTTCTTTGGGAAAGGCTTGATAGAATGCTGGGGAACTCTTTATGGCTTCAAACCTTCCTTTATACTGTCATCACTCACCTAGCCATGTCTGGGTCTGACCATAGACCCATCCTGTGTGATATTCACAATGTTGTTAAACCTGGGGGTTCACCATTTAGATTCCAGAACATGTGGACTCTTCATCCTAATTTCATTAATGAAATTAATAATGCTTGGACCATTAATGATGACTGTGGTCCTTGGATAAACCTATGGAAATTACAAAAGAAGGTGGCGATCCACTTAAAGAATTGGAATTGGAATACTTTTGGTGTTGTTATTGAGAACTTAAAAATTGCTCAAAAGCAGGTGCTTTGCACTAAAGAAGAATTTCAAATGGTCTTAAAAACTAAGAGAGAGCTTCATAAAGCTAATGAGGAACTACTTGCTCATATCACTTATCATGAAGCCTTCTTGAAGCAAAAAGCTGCTATGACCAAGTTCACTGAGGGGGACAGAAACTCCAGCTTCTTTAATGCCTACATAAATTTCAGGAGAAAATGTAATATGATCCTGGAGATTGAGAACTCTGAGGGTATTAAGTTAAGTAAGGCTGATGACATTGCCCTTGATGCTGTCAACTTTTTTCAACAACTCTTTAACTCCCATCCCATTACTAGAACTTGAGTTGATGCCATATTATTTGCTGAGGGGACTGACTATGTCAGTAGGCTGACCCTTGATCAAATCCCCTCTGAAGATGAGATTAGAGCTGCTCTTAATTCTATAGATGATGACAAATCTGCTGGTCCTGATGGCTACACTGCAAAGTTCTACAAAAGTTGCCGGACTGTGGTTAAGAATGAAGTCATTTCTGACATTCAGGAATTTTTTAGAGGTATCAATCCACCCAGATACTTCACCTCTTCAACTATCACTCTGATTCCTAAAAACTAGGTCAGAAATAATTGGGAAGATTTCAGGCCCATTAGTTTAACTAATGTTATTTTCAAGGTCATAAGTAAAATTTTGATCTTCAGGATTCAACCTCATCTTCAACAACTTGTTTGTGCTAACCAAACTGCCTTTATCAAAGGGAGATCTATTTTTGATAACATTTTGCTGGCCCAAGAGATGTTGCTTGACTTGGACAGGAAATGTAGACGGGGTAATGTTATCTATAAATTAGACATTAAGAAGCTTATGACACTATCAACTGGGATTTCATCCTTGAAACCCTTGCTGCTAGTGCTACTGCTAGGGGCTTTGCTGAAGGCTTCATTATGCTGATCAAAAGATGGCTTCTCTATAACAATCATTTTGTGCTTATCAATGGTTCTTGTCATGGCTTCTTTTCTGCTTCTAGAGGAATCAAACAAGGAGACCCCCTATCCCCTACTATTTTTATTTTGGCTATGGATTATTTCTCAAGATTGTTGAATCAATTGTTCTCTAGCTCCCCCCATCTGGCTTATCAGCTCAGTCACCTAGCTTATGCTGATGATGTGATTATTTTCTCTAATGCCACTAAAAATGCTACCAAATTACTGTAGAAGACCCTCAATCATTTTCAGCTCACCTCAGGTATGGAGTTAAATCTTCCCAAATGCCAATTTTATCCTAGCTCTAACATATCTGAACAGATAAAACACTGGA
The DNA here is from genome assembly GCF_001263595.1 of Phalaenopsis equestris. NCBI lineage: Eukaryota > Viridiplantae > Streptophyta > Magnoliopsida > Asparagales > Orchidaceae > Phalaenopsis > Phalaenopsis equestris. The sequence goes on along the minus strand of NW_018165013.1, from coordinate 298,145 downwards.
TTTACACAAGTTTCCACCTGTCTTATTTGCCTATCAAATACCTGGGTGTTTTCTTAACCAAGGGCAGATACAAACAAATCCAATTTAATGGGGTCATTGATAAGATTAAGAACCAACTGCAATGCTGGACCAACTCTTTCTTGTTCAATGGTGGGAGGATCATTCTACTTACAAGTATTCTCACTGCCCTCCCCTCTTATGTCCTGCAAATGTTTTCTATGAAGAAAGGCACTCAGATGCTGCTAGGGAGAATGTTCAAAAATTTTTATGGGCTGGTCAGAAGAAACAAGTTCATTGGCTTCCTTGGCAAAAGCTTTGCAAACCTTACTGTGCTGGAGGTTTAGGATTTAAAGATTTTCAGCATATGAGCTTCATTAACTTATGCAAACTTTGGATTAAATTTAGAGCCCAAGACAGCCTTTGGGCTGTGTTTATGAAAGGGAAATACTGCAGATCTGCTCACCCTAGCCTGGTTAACAAAAAGTTGGGTGACTCTAGACTTTGGGGTAAGCTGTTAAAGGTTAGAGAGCAAGCTGAGGAGACTTTCATCTGGGAGCTTGGGGAAGGTCATATTAATTTTTGGCTGGATAGGTGGACTTGAAATGGTGAAAAAATCAAAGGATCTATCTCTATCCCAAATATTCAAGATACGGTTAAAGATTGCTGGAATGGTAATCAGTGGAATTATACCCTTCTCTCTAACATTCTCAATAGTGAGCAACTGCACTTGGTCCAGCAAACACCTATTTATCTTGATCAAAGAGACAAGATTGTTATTAAAAAAGCCAACTCTCAAAAAGTCACTTCCTTTATCTACCAAACCCTCTTTCATTGGCCTTCTGTTCACTAGGGCACTGAAATTTGGGGGAAACACCTTACCACTTCTATGTCCTTCTTCAGCTGGAGATTATGCCTTTTTATGCTCCCAACAAATGATATCTTGAAAATGAAAGGACTGAGGGGACCATCTGTCTGTCTTTTGTGCCTTGTGGAGGAGGAGACCTTGGATCACTTCTTCTTTAATTGTAACTTCTCTCAAAAAGTTTGGACTGATTTATTGCTCAAGTTCAAAATTGATACACTGAATCTCAGCTGGATCAACTTCTTTAACTGCTGGGAAGAGTGGAAACAGATCAATTTACAGGTTATTCCTTGTATAGTGGCTTGGTTTGTATGGATGTGCAGAAATAGTGTTAAATATGAAGGCTCTACCCCTCTTGCTAAAGCTGTGGCTACACATTGCACATCTTACCTACAGAAAATCATCAAATATCAAAGGTTCCCTAATATCTTCCGGAATTGGGTTCCTCAAGCTGATAATCAGTATAATTTCAGTTTCTCTTTGATTGAATGGGCTCCTCCTCCTGATGGCTAGTTGAAAGCTAACACTGATGGAAGTTTTCTAAAAGGAGCTGCTGGTTGTGGTGGGGTTTTCAGAAACTCCCTTGGTCACCATGTTCTCCATTTCTCCTCACCAACTTGGGCTTTAGATGCTAAAGAAACTGAAATGATAGCTATTTACTAGGCTCTTAAAATTGTTGTCCAATGTAATATTGGACCTTTAATCATTGAAACTGACTCCAATGTTTGCACCAAATTTTTGCAGCATGAGGAAGACCCCCCTTGGCACATTGGAAGATGGATAAAGAAAAATCAAAGGAACTTTGGCAGTTACCCTGTTAAATTTCAGTATATCAACAGGAAAGGCAATGGTCCTGCTCACCTTTTGGCCACTGCTGGTAGATGTTCTGAACAAATTATTGTGGCAAATTCTCCTTCCCCAGATTTAGCTTATCTACTGCATGGAGATAATTTATGCATACCTCAAGTTCACACATTTTGATGAGGAATTTTTTGTGGTCACACTTTATAGTTGATTCTGATCTTGGTGACTGTTTTGTTTTGTTTGCACCTTGCCTCTTCCCTTTTTGGGTTTTCCCTTATGTTGTTTGGAACATTATGCTTCCTTTATTTTATATTATCCTTTTCCTTGAATGGATCAATGATTCCTGTATTGATTCATAAAGCCATCTTGTTACTTTTAACCTTGTAATCTTCCTTTTATTCAACATGTAGGGAGACACTAGTTTCTCCTTGTTGAATATATATATATATTCCAAAAAACTACATGGGTGTACCAACAGAATAGTACCCGGTAGCAATATCATTAATCAAAAAAGCTATTTTTTTTATTAATGATATTGCTAACGGGTACTAATCTGTGGGTACACCCATGTAGTTTTTTGGAATATATATATATATTCAACAAGGAGAAACTAGTGTCTCCCTACATGTTGAATAAAAGGAAGATTACAAGGTCTTTCTATTTTGTCTCCGCGCCCTCATCCGACATTGTTCTCAAGATATATATATATATATATATATCCTTTTTACATTGCATGGATATGAGGAATTGGCAAATTATCCCCATGTAACAAAAAGGATAAATGAGAAGGAGGAGAATTTCCTACAACAATCTGTTCAGTATTTTTCCCTAATGTAGCCAACTAGCGGGCAGGTCGATTACCTTCTCTGGGGTTGTGCATGAAGGTAGTCCAACAAATATTCAAATAAGGTAACATCTTACTCTTCCACCTGAGAATGTGCGATGGAGGTGCTTCAATATTCATCAGTATCTTGATACAAGTAAGGGAGTCAGATTCTACCAGCAGTTGCCCTTTTGACATAAGTGAGTAAAGGTGATAGCCCAAAAGATGACTATCATTTCAGCCTCTAAAGAATCTAAAGCCCAAGGGGGAGAAGAGAAAAATAATAGGCATTTCCTCAAGGAGTTCCTAAATACTCCCTCAAAGCCAACTGCAACAAGTAACTGCCATAAGTATTCACTTTCAACCAAGATATAGGAGGAGGGTCCAAAAAATTAATGAGGGAATGGAACTTTGCTGAATTTTAGTGTTAGGCATCTAGTTGATGCGACGGTTGGGGAATTTATGGTATTAGACAAGCTTTTGAATATATGAAGTAAATTGACAACAACAAAATTGACCAAGGGTTGTTTGTCTTCATACTTCGCTTGATTTCTACTCATCCAGAAGAACTAGACTACCAAACAAAGAATGATAAGGAGATCAGCTTCATTCCAATCCCACAAGCATATGAAAAATTTAAACTAGCTCACTTTGAAAGTATCTATCTTTAGCTTTTTAAGAAAGTTTGACCAGACCCTTTGAGAGAAGGTACAAGTAAAGAAGAATCTTCTAAAGACTGTTCATCAGCATTACACAGATAACAACATGAGGGATTCCTCTGGCCTTACAGTTTTAAAATATCTTTAGTGGGGAGCAATGAATTCTAAAGCCTCCAACAGAAAAAAGACATATAGGGCGTTAGCAGCTTCCCAGAAATGACTTTGCCCCAAACAACTGGATTCCAGTGGAAGAATTTATGATTAATAAATGTAGAAAGGTTTTGTGTGGAGGTTTTCTTTGTAATAATTCTATCCTTCTGATCAGTGGAGAAGGAAGTGCTCTTAACCAAATTAATTTGATCATTAGTGAGGATTGTATTCAGCATTCGACAGTTCCACTGGTCGTCAGACTAGTAGTCTTCGACCTGACTATTATAATTGGGATTGAGAATAATACAAGCAAGCTTCTCCCCATTCCACTCCCCTTGATCCAACCAGAAGTTAATTTTATACTCTTCCAGTTCCCAAATAAAGAGATCCTCAGATTGAGTTCTGATAGCCAAAAATTTGGACCATAGCTTAGAGTCCCCCAATTTCTTGGTAACAAGAGTGGGGTGCACATTTCTGCAGTACTTGCCCATCATGTACTTAGCCTAAAGAAAATCTTGAGCCCTGAATTTGATCCACAACTTGCATAGATTGATAAAGCTAAGGTGTTGGAAATTCTTGAAACCCAGCCCCCCAGCCTGAAGAGCTTTGCACAGTTTTTGCCAAGAGAGCTAGTGAAATTATTTCTTCTGTCCAGCCCACAGAAATTTGTTAAAGATTATCCCCAAGAGCACTTGGGTACTTTTCTTCAAAGTAAACATCTGGAAGGCATATGAAGGGATTGCAGTCAAAATACTTTTCAGTAAAGTAATCCTCCCCCCATTAGATAAGGAGTTAGTCTAGCAGTGGGCTGGGTTTTGATCTGGTCAGTCACGTCATTAAATTGTGTTTGTTTGGTTCTACCTTTGAGCAACTGCACACTGAGATACTTAATAGGAAGAGATGCAAGGTTCAACCCACTGTAATTAGAAATCCAATATTTAATCTGAGGTTTAGTGTTAGCACTAACAAAGATTTGACATTTTTGTTGGTTGAGTAACATACCTAATGTGTGTTGAAAGCGCTTGAGGCACTGATATAAAACCTTGATAATGGAAAAAATAGTGAGATCATCAGCGTAGGACTAATGAATGATTGTAATATTAGATTTGTGGTGATAATCCAAATGAGGATAATTAAAAAAAAATTGTTAAGTAGCCTTGAAAAATATTCAAGAGCTAAAATAAAGATTGTAGGAGACAAGGGGCCACCTTGTTTGATTCCCTTGGTGGCACTAAAGAAGCCATGAAATTTGTCATTAATTAGAACTGAATGAGCATTGCATTTTATCCATCTCTCAATTAATTTGAGAAAGTTTATAGGAAAGCCCCTAGTAGATAGAGTATCCAATATGAAATCCCAATTGATTGTGTCATAAGAAATCTTGATATTTATTTTAAATATGACATTTTTCCCTCTACATTTCCTGTCTAGATCTAGTAAAAGCTCCTAAGCCAGCATTATGTTATCTATGATATGTTGTCCTTTCACAAAAGCAGTTTGATTAGCACAAATGAGATTTTAGAGATGTGGTTGAAGCCTGAATACTATAATTTTGCTAATCAATTTAGAAATGACTTTGGTTAAGCTGATGGGTCCGAAATGTCCCCAATTTGTCCTAGTTTTGTTTTTGGGTATCAAAGAGATTGTAGAGGAAGTGAAATGCCTTGGAGGATCAATTCCTTTAAAGAAATATTGAACATCAAGTGTAAACACTTTACTGATTTTTTACCAATAAGCCTTATAGAAGGTGGAGGTTAACCTATGAGGACCAGCTGATTTCTACCCATCTATAGAATCCAATGCAATTTTAATTTCAGCTTCCAAAGGTATTTGGGTCATATCCATCCTTTGAATGTAATATTGAAAATCAGATAAAAGAGAAGCCTTAATGGGATATCTAGAGGGTTTTCTGCTAGTGAACAAGTTCTGAAAGTAACTAATAACATCCTGAGCATTTTCCTCAGCAGCGATGATGTTCTGTCCAACTGAATTTGTGATGGAAAGGATCATTTTACATTTTCTTGTGAAATTGTTGCAAGCATGGTAAAAATTTGAGTTTCTCTCTCCCTCAGTGAATTTGGTGATAATATCCTTTTGCTTTAGAAATGTTTCAATATAGTTGATCTGGGAGATAAAAGTCTCATTAGCTATATATATCTCAGCTTCAGAGTTTAGTCCCATTTGAAAACCTACTTCCAACCTTAGAACCTCCTCTAAGTCTAAGGTTTCTGATCCTCTATTTCTTTCAAGAAAAATTACAATTTGTAATATTAAAGTCACTTAGCAAATTCATATGAAAAAGAACTTCACAAAACTTTATTAATACTTAAGTTAACATTCAAATAAAAGGTTTAGAAAACGTGTTCAAGTCTTTTTCCTTAAGTTGATTCAAGTGAAGCTAATTTTTAATTAGACATATTCTCAAGCTTCTCCCGATATATATATATATATATATATATATATATATATATATATATATCCTTTTTGCATTGCATGGATATGAGGAATTGGCAAATTATCCCCATGTAAGAAAAAGGATAAATGAGAAGGAGGAGAATTTCCTACAACAATCTGTTCAGTATTTTTCCTTAAAGTAGCCAACCAGTGGGCAGGTCCATTACCTTCTCGGTGGTTGTTCATGAAGGTAGTCCGACAAATATTCAAATAAGGAAACATCTTACTCTTCCACCTGAGAATGTGCCTTGGAGGTGGTTCAGTATTCATCAGTATCTTGATACAAGTAAGGGAGTCAGTTTCTACCAGCAGTTGACCCTTTTGACATCTATGAACAAAGGTGATAGCCCAAATAATGACCATCATTTCAGCCTCCAAAGCATCTAAAGCCCAAGTTGGAGAAGAGAAAAATAATAGGCATTTCCCCTGGGAGTTCCTAAATACTCCCTCAAAAGCAGCTGCACCCTTGGAATAATTGACATCAATATTCACTTTCAACTACGGTATAGGAGGAGGGGTCCAAAAAATTAATGAGGGATTGTAACTTTGCTTAATTTTAATGTTGGGCATCCAGTTGTTGCAAAGGTTGGGGAATTTATGGTATTGGACAAGCTTTTGAATATATGAAGTACAATTGACAACAACAGAATTGACCAAGGGGTGTTTGTCATCATACTTAGCTTGATTTCTACTCATTCAGATGAACCAGGCTACCAAACAGAGAATAACAAGGAGATCAGCATCATTCTAATCCCACCAGCATATGGAAAATTTAAACCAGATCACTTTGAAAGTATCTATCTTTAGCTTTTTAAGAAAGCCTGACCAAACCCTTTGAGAGAAGGTACATGTAAAGAAGAGGTGTTCTAAAGTCTCTTCATCAGCATTATATAGATAACAACATGAGGGACCCCTTAAGCCTTTCAATTTTAAAATATTTTTAGTGGGGAGCAGTGAATGTCAAAGCCTCTAACAAAAAAAGACATAGAGGGTGTTAGCAGCTTCCCCAAAATGGCTTTGCCCCAAACAACTGGGTTACAATGGAAGAATTTATGATTAATAAATGTAGAAAGTTTACTTGTGGAGTTTTTCTTTCTAATAGATCTGTCCTTCTAATCAGTGGAGAAGGAAGTGCTCTTAACTAAATTAATTTGATCATTAGTGAGGATTGTGTTCAACATTCGACAGTTCCACTGCTCATCAGACTATCTTTGACCAGACTGTTATAATCGGAATTGGGAATAGTACAAGCAAGCTTCTCCCCATTCCACACCCATTGATCTAACCAAAAGTTAATTTTATCCTCTTCCAGTTCCTAGATGAAGAGATCCTTAACTTGAGTTCTGATAGCCAACAATCTAAACCATAGCATAGAGTCCCCCAATTTCTTAGTAACAAGATTGGGGTGCACATTTCTTCAATACTTGCCCATCATGTACTTAGCGTACAAGCAAACTTGGGCCCTGAATCTGATCCACAGCTTGCATGCATTGATAAAGCTAAGGTGTTGGAAATCCTTGAAACCCTGTCCCCCAACCTGAAGAGGTTTGCACAGTTTTTTTCCAAGAGAGCCAGTGAAATTGTTTCATTTGTCCAACCCATAGAAATTTGTTAAAGATCCTCCCCAAGAGCACTTGGGTACTTTTATTCATAGTAAACATCTGGAGGGCATAGGAAGGGTTTGCAGTCAAAATACTTTTTCAGTAAAGTAATCCTCCCCCCATTAGATAAGGAGTTAGTCTAGCAGTTGAATTGGGCTTTGATATGGTCAATCACATCATTAAATTGTGTTTGTTTGGTTCTACCTTTGAGCAAATGCACACCAAGATACTTAATAGGAAGAGATGTAAGGCTGAACCTAGTGTAATTAGAAATCCAATGTTTAATATGAGGTTTAGCATTAGCCCTAACAAAGATTTAACATTTTTGTTGGTTGAGTTCCATACCTGATGTGTGTTGAAAGTGCTTGAGGCACTCATATAAAACCTTGACAGCAGTTTTAGAAGCATTGGAAAAAAATGAGATCATCAGCGTAGGACAAATGACTAATGGTAATATTAGATTTGTGGTGATAATCCAAATTAGGAGAATTAACAAAAAATTTTTTTAGTAGCCTTGAAATATAATCAAGCGCTAAAATAAAGATTGTAGGAGACAAGGGTTCACCTTGTTTGATTCCCCTAGTGGCACTAAAGAAGCCATGACTTTTGCCATTAATTAAAACTGAATGAGCATTGCATTTTAGACATCTCTCAATTAATTTAAGAAAGTTTATAGGAAAGCCCATAGCAGATAGAGTATCCAATATGAAATCTCAATTGATTCTGTCATAAGCTATCTTGATATCTAGTTTAAATATGACATTTTTCCCTCTACAATTTTTGTCTAGATCTAACAAAAGCTCCTGAGCCAGCTTTATGTTATCTGTGATATTCCTTCCTTCCACAAAAGTAGCTTGAATAGCACAAATGAGATTTTGGAGATGTGGTTGAAGCCTGAATACTATAATTTTGCTAATCAATTTAGAAATGACATTCGTTAAGCTGATGGGTGGGAAATGTCCCAAATTTTTCCTAGTTTTGTTTTTGGGTATCAAAGTGATTGTAGAGGAAGTGAAATAGCTGTGAGGATCAATTTCTTTAAAGAAATTTTGAATAACAAGTGTAACTTTTTTATTGATTTTTGACCAAGAAGCCTTATAGAAGGTGGAGGTAAACCCATCAGGACCAGCAGATTTCCGTCCATCTATAGAATCCAGTACAATTTTAATTTCAGCTTCCAAAGGTATTTGAGTCATATCCAACCTTTGAATATAATCTTGACAATCAGAGAATAGAGAAGCCTCAATGGGAGATCTAGAGGGTTGTTCGTTAGTGAACAAGTTCTGAAAGTAACTAACAACATCCTGAGCAATTTCCCCAGCAGCGATGATGTTCTGTCCAACTGAATTTGTGATGGAGAGGATCATTTTATTTTTTATTTTAAAATTGATGCAATCATGGTAAAAACTAGAGTATCTTTCTTCGTCAGTGAATTTGGTGATAACAGCCTTTTGCATTAGAAATGTTTCATTTTAGTTGATCTGAGAGATAAGCGTCTCATTAGCTTTGTATATCTCAGCTTCAGAGTTCAGTCCCATTTGAAAACCTGCTTCCAACCTAAAAACCTCCTCTTTAGCAGCTTTCAGGTTATCATAAACATTTCCAAACTTTTTTCAATTCCACCTTCTAAGATGTAAAGCAACCTTTTTTTGAAGGTTCTAAAGATTGACCCAAGGGTTAACTTCAAATTCAAAAATCCAAACTTTATTAATTTATATGAGGAAGTATGGATGGAGAGTTCACATGTTCTAAAATATAAAGGAAGTGCCTCTAGCACTTGTAGAGTTGTTGATAGTACAAAGTAGTGGTCTAAGCTCAGACCCTGTATAGCAAGGTGAGAAACAGTTGTATAAGGAAAAGTTTGGAGCCACTTGGAATTACCCAGCATTCTATCTTGCCTCTCCCACAGGGTAGCCCTCCTCCAAGTAAATTGAGGGCCTTGAAAACCCAAATCAAAGAAGGCAGCATCAGTAATAAATTCATTGAACCTAGCCATAGATGAAACCAAAGGTGATCTGCCACCACTTTTTTCATTAGGTGAAGTTATACGGATGAAATCACTTCCCAAAATCCAAAAGGAGTTAATGTAATGACCTAGTTGCAGTAAATCATGCCAAAGGATCTGTTGTTGGATGACATTACAACTGTCATAGATAAATGTATCATATCCTAGCTAAGCTCCAAAAGAAAATTGGATATGGATAAATTGGGAATGGTTATGAAGAACAGACCACTAAAATTCATATCTAGCAAAGATCCAAATTTTGTTATTCAAATTGAAAAAATGAGTAAACTTAGGAATTTTGTTTTAGAATGTTTTGAGAATATTTAGTAATCATGGGCTCTAAGAGAGCAAAACACTATACTTTTTGAGTTTTAATAAGATATATTAATCCTTTGAGTGAGGAGGGATGAGCCATCCCCCTTATATTCCAACATAGAAAATTAATCACTGAGAAAAAGTTTTCCCCTTCCCTGTGTTTCTGGGGTAGGGTTCAGCTTGAGAGTTTGTGGGAGGACCATCCAGTGAGTGAACCTCCAATAACTATTTTAATTCCAGTCTACTTTTCTTTTTATTGTTCCTTTTCTGAACAAGCCACTCATTAGTGAGCACATCAGTCAGATTGTTTAGGGTGGGATCATCTAATTTATGAGGATTGATATCCAATAAACTCTCATATTGAGTAGCAGCTTCCAAATCTCCCTTCTCAGTAGGAAAAGAGCTAACTGCTAATGTGGGGATTTAAATGACCCCAAGATCTGCAGAAGGTGTAGCCATTGAGGGGTTGATAATGTCAATTTCAATTGCCAAGTCACAATCAAATGAAGTTTGTGGGGTTGTAATAGCAGCAGATGGGACCACAGATTTCAAACCTGAGATCTCCCCCACCTCAAGTACAGGAGGTGCCACAACCTCAATAGAAGGAATAACAACTACATTCTCTTTGTGAGGGCCAATAAGCTTCTTTTTGGAGGGTGGGTGGATTCTATATCATCTATCCAAAGTATGCCCAAACATTTGATAGTGAGGACAATAAAGAGGTCTCTGTTCCACACAATGTTTTGTCAAAAGCCTTCCTCTTCTGATCCAATCCACACCCTTTTCAAATCTAGGAGGGTTATATCCCTTTCAAGTAAAATTCTAGCACCAGTAGGTCTAGCCATATAGTAGGTAGGAGCATCCACCTTTAATGGATGTCCAAGGGAATGGCTTATATTAAAGAGGACATTTTGATGGTAATATTGAATAAGAAGGTCTGGTAATTTGAACCACATTGGAACAACAAGAGGCTCCTTATTAGGAATATATATATCTCAAACCAATAACCCCATTGAATTTGGTTTGCTTGGTTCTCCCTTTGATTAATTGGACATCAAGATATGTATATATATATATATATATATATATATAATGGTGGCTAACAACTCTCTCCTAAGGTTTAGGATGCATGGCAGCACAACTTCTTCCTTCATCTACATTAGTCTGTAATGCTCTAAGTGTCTTTGTTTGGGTTTCTCTTAGGGATTTGGGCACTTTATTTCCTTAGTGGGGTGTTGGTTTGGTGCTTTTGTGTTTCCTGGGTATTTTTTTTTTAGTTGGTTTTGTTATCGTTCCATTGGATTAGCTTTTCATGGTTTGCCTTTCCATTCTTCCTGTTGGAGCTCTCTGTTCTCCATTCTTCCTGGCTGATTATGGATGCCTCTTTCCAACAAGCTGGCCCCAATTATGTCGGGAAAACCTCATGTTCTGCTGTTATTTCTTTCACTAGATTGCTAGATGATAAACCTGTTTTCCTTCAATCATACCATGATGCTTTGGTTTGGGAAGAGAAAAGCTATCTGTTCAAGAAAGGCTCAAAAAGGGAGCTAAATACTCCATCATCTTTTCTTAAACTGAAGTCTCTATCCTCTCCACCAAATGAAAATTTACCCTGACTAGTAAATTTCAATTTGGTCACCCTAAAATGGACCTAATCAAGAAAACCTTTAAGGATTTCAAGTTTACTGGTCATTGGAAGGTGGGTTTATTCGACGACAGACATATAATGATCCAGCTGACCAATGAAGAAGATTATGCACAAATTCTATCCAAAAAGCTCATCAATATTGAAGGTTTTTAGATGAATTTGCTAAAATGGACACCTAAGTTTGACCCTGGTAAATAGCTCCTCATTATTCCAATCGGCTTTAAGCTTCCTGGGTTGAAGTTTCACTATTTCAACCATAAAGTTCTATTTTTCATTGGTGCACTATTGGGTAGGCCTATGAAACTTGCTATTTCCACTTTCAATTTGTCCAGACCATCTGTAGCTTGATATCTTATGGAGAGGGACATTACTCTTCCCCCAATTGAAGAAGTCTAGTTAAGCATTAACCATAATGTTTATTGGAAACCTATATTTATGGTGCAAAAGCCATATTATTTATCCCACTACAAAACATTTGACCACAATGATGAAAGGTGTTTTAGGCTCCATCCATCACAAAAATCTATTAAGAATGCCAAGTTGGCCCCTAATACAACTCTTACTCTACCTGTTCCCTTACAGGTTGATGAACCTGCACCTGTTGTGGGTGCTGAGGGCCTCAACTTTGAGACTACTGATCCCAGAGAGCAATGTTTGTTGCAGCAAGTAGACATTATTCCTACTACTTCTGAAACACATATCATCTCTCCTGTTGATGCTACAGTGGCAGATTTACAAGATCTCCCTATTGAGGTTGATCAAACAAAGAATCCACAACAAAATGCTCTAACTGAATCCACCAATGCTCCCATTGCTGAGATGCAGCAGAATTGGAGACTGACTCACAGATTAAGTAAGCCAGGAGAAAAAAGAAAAGTCAGTGGAGGGGAAAACCTCCTCGGATGATGCTCTTATCATTGAAAGCTCTTATTTCACTGGAAGGGAGTCCCTGACCAAATTCACTAGAGGTAAATCTAAACCCGATCATCATGATTAATTTCTTATGTTGAAACTTTAGGGGGATTGCCCACCCCCATTCATTAAAAATACTTCAACATCTCAATAGGAAGTATAAATTTTGGTGTTTAGCCATCCTGAAACCTTTGGTTCATAGAAACTCTAATAAAATCTAAAAAAAAGTTTCCCTGGATTTGGCCTATGGGTTAATTGCAATAATAAAATTTGGTTCTTTTGTAGACAAAAAATTTGATGCTCTTTATTAGTCAATCATCCACAATTTCTTCACGTCTCTTTTGACATGTCAGATAACACAGGGTCTATTACAACTATCTATGCAGGATGCACTAAATCTGTAGGGAAGAGCTCTGGACTAATCAGCATATCATAGGTTCATCTATGTCCTCCAAATGGTTGGTTGGGGGCAATTTTAACTTCTTATCATCTCCCACTAAAAAAAAGGTGGCAGGTCTACTAATCTAACACACATGACTAAGTTCAGTGACAATATCAAGATGGCAGGTCTGTTTGACCTTGGTTACCTTGGGTCTCAGTTCACCGGGAGAAGGGGGAAAACTTGGGAAAGGTTGGACAGTTTTTTTTGCAAATGATCACTGGTTCCAAAGCTTTCTGCACAGTTCTGTTATCCATCTCAATTTTGCAGGATCTAATCATAGAACTTTGCCCATTTCAATTAATGCATCCTCTTACACAAGCCCAAAATCTTTTAGATATCTGAATATGTGGTAATCCCATCCAAATTTCCACAATACCATTTTAGTTAATTGGAAAGATGTTTCTCATCATAATCCTCTTGTCAAACATTGGTTCCTGCAGAAAAGGGTCAGTAAAGTGCTCAGGCATTAGAACTTGTCTACCTTTGGGGATGTTTACAGGTTGGTGGACATAGTTGAGCATGACATGTTTCAATTTGAAAATGCCAATACTGTTGATGAAGCCTCTATTTTTGCAGCTAATCAAAAGTTCATCACTACCATTTCTTGGTTAGAGAGTTTTCTCTAATAAAAGGTTGTCATCAACAAATTCATAGATGGTGATACAAATACTAACTACTACCATGCTTGCATCAAATACATGAGGAAGTGTAATGTCATTCACAGTATTCTGAATTCTTATGGCAACAGGATTCATGATGATTCTGCCATTGCACATGATGTTGTGGAGTGTTCACAAGGAATTCAGAACTCACCTCTTTATCTGAGAACCCAGATGGATTTTTGTTATTTCCAGGAGAAGGCAGCCTATGTCAATACACTAAATCTAGTTGATATTCATACAAAGGAAAAAATTTGGGGTGCTCTTAATAGCATACATGCTGGCAAAACGGCTGGACCAGATTGATTTTTTTCAATTTTCTATAAGAAAACATGACACATTATTAAGGTTGATGTGATACAAGCAATACATTCTTTCATCAGTGAGAATTCCCTTCCTAATTATTTTGGTGCATCTAATATAGTATCGATTCCCAAATTTTTAAAGAACTCTCGGGAGTGGCATTTCAAACCCATTTCCCTCACCACTATTTTTAGTAAAATTATTAGCAAGATAATTGTTAACAGGTTGAAGCCTCATGTTTTCTAACTCATCACGACAAATCAGGCTACTTTTATCATTATGAGAGGCATCAGTGATAGTGTCCTACTGGCTCAAGAACTGGTGACTGAGATTGACAAGCCTCGTAGAGAGGTTAACTTAGTTTACAAACTTGATTTGATGAAAGCATATGACCCCATCAACTGGGATTTCATCTTAGATACTCTAAGGGCTAAGGGTTTTCCCCATATTTTCTAGGATCTTATATCAAGGTGGCTATAAGGTAATGTTAATTCTATCCTCATTAATGGCAGGGCTCATAGTTTTGTTATTGCTAATTGAGGAATTAAGCAAGGAGATCCACTATCCCCCGCTCTTTTCATTCTGGCAATGGATTATTTTTCCAAGCTTCTTGATAGTTAAATTTCCTTCAATTCCTCTAATTTGTATCAACATAGGTCCAATATGCTAGTTAATCACATCCTGTATGCAGATGATATCATCTTATTTTCCATGGCTACCAAATCAGCTGCTAAGAAAATTATGCAATGTCTTGAGGACTTCCAACAGTGCTCTGGTACGGAATTCAGTCCCACCAAATGTACCTTATTATTTAGCTGCAGAACTAAGGATCATTTCAAATAGTAGATACAACATTTCACAAGGTTTTCCATTACTGTGATTCCATTCAATTATCTTGGGGTCCCACTTATCAAAGGTAGGATAAAGCAGATGCAGATTGATGATCAGCTTCACTGCTAGATCAGTTCCTTCCTTCCAATGGGGGTAGAATTACCCTCCTGAAAAGCATACTAACCACCTTTCCACAGTATATCTTACAGATGTCTGGGATGAAGAAAAGCACTCAGCTCCATTTGGAGAGATGTTTTAATAGGTTCTTATGGTCAGGGCAAATAAAGCAACTCTTATGAGCTAGCTGGCACAAAGTTATCAAGCCTTTTGTTGCTGGTGTTCTAGGCTTTAAAGGGCTACTTCAGTTATAACAAATCAACCTCTGCAAGCTTTGGATTAAGTTTAGGTAGTGAGACTCACTCTGGGTTAATTTTTTTGTGGGTAAATATTGCAAGGGCACTCATCCTAATTTGGTTGTTAGAAAAATTGGGGACTCTAAACTTTTAGTCAATCTCCTAAGGAGCTGAAAATCTTTTCTTATGAGATTTGGGTCAGTGCAAAATTAACTTCTGGTTGGACAAGTGGTGTCCAGATGATATGCTGCAACATGCTGACTGAAATCTCAATTTAGACTTAAGGGTAGCAGAATGTTAAGAGGAGGATAAATGATCCAGTGATCTACTGCATACCATGCTGACACATTCTTTTATTGAAGTTATATCAAGACTACCCATTAATGTCACAAGAAAGGATTCTATTGCTACCTCTGCTAGTAAAACTCAAAGCCTGAACCAAGCTATTTATTCTAAATTGTATCAATGAGATTATGTCTCATGGGGTGATTGTATTTGTAGCAAATTCCTCACTCCTTTTATGTCCTTCCTAGGTTAGAGATTTTTCCACCATTTTTTTCCTATTGATGAAAACCTCAAGCTCAAGGGGTCCCTCTAGTTCCTGGCTATTTATGCAGGCGGAAGAGCCTTCTGCTTATTACTTTTTTCAGCGCCCTTACTCCAAAATTGTTTAGAATAAATTTACGAAATGCTTAACTGTTGATACACTGTTGTTGGACTGGAATCAGTTAACTCTCTACTGAAACAACTAGTTTAAGGTAAAGTAGGGTTCAATTTCCTTTATCGTTGCATGGTTCATTTGGATGGCTAGGAATCAGACAAAATTTGAAAACTGCCCCACTTTTGCTTTGAAGGTTGTTGCCAACCGTAAGATATTCCTCCTCAAACTGATCTCCTTTAAGAATTTCCAGAATATTTGCACTTTTTCCTAACATGCTCCAAAATTAAAGCCACAAAGGTGCTTTGGTTGAGACCAACAACCCCCCACGATTCATTAAATCCAACACTGATAGAAGTTATTGATGCGCCCCTAGTGTGTGTGATTTTTCTGCATGTTTTATAGTAATTTAAATCCCCGGTAAAAATGTCAAAAACTTGACCCATCCTAAATTTTACGCAGTCATTTAGATGACAAAAAACTTGACCCAATTTATATTACATAATTAATATGAAAAATCAAAATTTTTATAACATATAAAAAATAGTACACACACTAGAGGTTCTATGCAAGTGCGCGTATTATTTCAAGTAATATATGAATTTCCTTAAAAACCCCACTATTGATCCCATAGAGAAGTGTAGTAAGAAATCACTTAGTCTAATTCTAGTCTACTACTATGAAATCTAAATTTAGAAGATGGAAACTCTTATGATAATAACATAAATCACATATTCAAACTATAAAAAATAAAGTAAGAAAGACAAGTTAAAAAGGGTTTATTGAATGCTAACAGAAATGTAACTAAAAGAACTAAGTTTACAAAACAAATTTCTAAACCTAAAAGTTAAATTTATTAAGGAAACTAAACAAAGTTTTTATTTTGACGGAGAGTTCAAATTTAAGAAAACATCATTCCCATTTACAATGAGTATATGGATTGGTGGGAAATTAAAATCATTTAAAAATATATAAAAATTATTTTGTGCCAAAAAAGATCAATCATATTCTTTACACTCTTCCGAGTGCTATAAAGAACATTGACTAATCCAGAGTTTGGTCCCTAATTCTCTAGTTAACCTGGGAGGATACCGGCTGCCACTCAAGAGATCCCACTATTCCCTTACCTGAGGGCTAACAATCTCGCAACATTTTCCAATCAATTGGACCAAATTGAGGATTTTAATCTGGCACCTTAAAATCACTAATTCTACATCCAACAAAGTATATTTCCCTATTTATTTGCACTCAACCCCATGGATGAAATACTCTCCCATGTAGATGAAATACTCTCCCATGAAATCAAATGTGATTCTCACTATATTGTAAAAATCATAACCCTTTCGGATCATATGTTTCTCAACATTTAAATTGGCCAAATCGAAAGTAATAGAAGATCAAAGTTTGAAACATCACAAATTTATGATATTTAAAACCATATAAAACAAAATCAATTCTTCTCAAAACCAAATCTCATTATAGGGAGAAGGATAAAAAATACTAATCAGAATTCATGAGCAGGGTACAACAAAATACAAATTTTATATATATAAAAAAGTTTACAAAACAAAACAAATAAAAGACAACTTATCTCACAATCCTTCCCCAATCCTTCCCAAGCCAATCCTTCCCAAGCAAATCCCTAGAAGTTCTTTTCAAGCCTTTCTCTCTTTACAAGCACTCTCAATTCTCTCTTAAAAATGTAATGAAGAAGAAATCTGTAAACTTCCCTCTCCTCTTACAATCCTTGAAGAAAATCTTGAAGCTCTTGACTTTCTCTCTCTCTCTCTCTCTCTCTCTCCTTTTCCTTCTTCTCACTCTCACCCACACACACACACACACACACACTACACACACTCACACCCCAAAACTCCTCTCACAATCCCTGAACTTCCCTCTCCTTTTTAACGATTACCTCCCTCCAAAAAGAGTTCAAAATTCTCTCTAAAAGTCTATCCAAAAGTTAACTCGTTTGAATTCAAAAGACATATACATTGATCCAAGAGACATATCTCTTCATAAAAAAATCTTCCACAGTGTCAAGATGCATTGAATCACTCAAAGGGGTGTTTAGAATAAGTGTCCCTTTAAAAATTTGTGCAAAATTTGTCTCGAACCACCTTAATCAACAAAATGTTGGCTCTGGCGCATCTTGCACAAGCTCTCTATCAAATGGCACATCATGCACTGGTTAGGTGCATCTTGCACCACTCTGCAATAGCTCCATTATTTTGCTCCGTTTGGCTCCGTTTCGGCTCCATTTCGCCCTGTTTCAATGGTGCTTCACTCCTAACAGATATACCTACAAAATAAGCATGAAAACAACTTTTACTTAAATTTTAATTTCCTTCAAGAACATTTGAGAAATGTAAAATAGATTAAACATAGAAAGACATATCAAAATGTGTCAAGTCAGGATTTTCTTTCTTGCTCATTTTTACTCCAAATTGCACCATTTTTGCTTCACTTTCTCTAAAAGTTCATTTCTTGTACCTGAAACCAAAAAAATGCAAAATACCTTCCTTTAGTGTGTAATATCATAAGAAATCATTAAAATCGAGCATAAAATATATATGAAAAAGTAGGTAATTTTTAGGCGTATCAAAATCCCTTAAACTAAAATGTTACTTATCCTCATGTAGCCCTTTTACAACATAAAAATATTACTTTGGATAGAAATTAACTTATAAATTTCTATACTTTAGTTTAATAAATAAAATAGTATAATTTAGGGAAAACTTTTAATAATTTAGATTAAATCTATAAATTTAAGAGTACTTAGTAATCAAATGTAAGATTTCTGAATCTCCATTTATATTAAGAAGAATTGTAAATTATTATATCAAGAATACTTAGAATATCCATATGAAAAATAATTTCATGAAAACTTTACCATTAAGGGTGTTATTACTCAAATACAAGTTTAGAAAATGTAATAAAGCATTTTCCTCAAGTTAATTCAAGTGAAGCCAATTTTTGATTTGGCATCTCCACAAGTCTCTCATCACATTCTTTTTTTTTTCTTTTCTTTTTTTTATTCATGATCTTTTCAATCCTTTCTTTTCATTTCTTTTTCAAGTGAGGATTACTATATCTGGATAGCCTTTAATAATTTTGAACTTCACTATCCTCTTCTTAAACTTAAAACATTTTACCTTTCTCCACTTTATAAATTCTTATTATTTTTGATAATTTTCATAAAGTCTCAATCCTTTCTTCTTACATGAAACTATAAGATTCTTAATACTTCAAAAATACAGTTTCCTTCACTTTAAATATAAAAACATAGTCTTATCATTTCATATCAAATATCTTTAACTTTAGAATTGACTTTTGTTAATAAAAACTTTTACCTAAATTTATCATAAATATTTACAAATATAAATATAGTCATTTAAAGTTAAACTCTAATATCCAAGGTCATGTTAAATTAATTTTAAAAATATAGTTAACTGAGGACAAATAAAATTTAGTTTAATTCTTTTTAAATAAATTTTTTCTTTCCCACAAACATGAGTTTTTAAATATTTTCCACTTAATTTCATAAAATGTAGTAGAAAGAAAAAGTAAAAATTGAATCTCCTAACTACTACAACATCCTATCAAATTCATATACGCGCATAATTAGGAAAGAACAACTACAGGAGAATGTAAATCTAGCATAAAACATGTTTGAAATAATATTAAAAAAAAATGGAAGTATATTAACTTTAAAATTTATTTTTCTTCCTACCCCCAAACTTGATTTTAAACATGAATAACATTAAATATAGAAAATATAAGTAAGAAGAAAAACAATTCATAAATTCAATCTATCACAAACATCTAAAGTATTCATCAGGACAGAACAATATGCAATAGAAAGTAAGTCTAAACTAAAACATGCTCGATAAAATGGAAAGAAAGGTCTAACAAGCAAAATAGGTATCGACAAAGGACTATATATATTTATATGTTCTCCAAATATTTATATTATTGTAACACAAATACAAACTCACATGATAAATGTGATTAATGCTTCCTTTAACTCATTGCATCTCACTAACTTACATATAATTTCTAATGAAATCACTACACAGATATATTGGGTACTTATGAATGGTTTTATGGATTCTAATACCAAAGATAGGATTATACTTGATATATTGGTTCTCACCAACCCCAGGCATCACCATATCCTAATAATTAAGCACCTCTAACATTTATAGGGATTGTGTAAATTTATCCACATGTTACTCATCAAATAGGTTAGCTACTCTTATCAAATGAAAACAAAGTCAGAGAAAATAAGTAACAAAATTGAGATGGATATTGTAGCTGTTAAAGTTCATGATGTTTCTTGTAAAACTCAAGTCTGTGTGAGACCCGAGTTGTAGCAGACTCTTCAATCCAACTACTATAAGTACTTAAAGATAATATATAGGTCTAGCCATAATAAGAAGTTAAGGAATCACCTCCCTCAAAATACACAAAGATCTAATCAAACCATTAATAATCCAAACATCTACCAATCATCAATCAAACTGATCAATACACACTAAAATAAACACAATATAACACTAACAATCATAACTCTCAATCACACTAAATCAAACCACACTGATAACTATGGGTTGTCTTTCATAAAGTGTTTTGTTTAACGTCGTCAACCCGACAAATGATTCCAATTGGATCAAAATTCCATTTAAGTAATCCTTGATCAATCACCCAATCTTTTCCTGTTCCAGATATTCCTACAATATCCTTGAATTGAAATTTTCCTTTAAACTCTTCCTTTTCAAATTGATTCATATCCTTATTCCTCATATTTCTTTCTAGATCTAGTATTCTTCTAGTTAATTTCTCAATTTTCATATTAATATCATCTTTAAATTTTATAAGAAATGGATTTTTATATGTTACTTCATGATCTCCCAAATTTTGGATCATATTCTCTCTAGATAATTCACAATCTTGATCAAATTCTTCTAGGTTACTCTTTTGTTCGGGGTTCTCTTTCAATTCTTCCTCTTGGTACTGAGTAAATGGTGGAGGTGGTCTTTTTATATTTATCTTAGTTGAAGAAATAGGATTTTCTAATTCCTTAAGAATTTTTTCCATTGGTTTTTTTATCTCATTATCCTCATCTCTCAACTCAAAGTTCTTTTGAAACATATCCTGAAATTCTCTACTAAATATTAGTTTGATAATTTTCGATTGCTCATCATTCATCTCTTTAGGGTTTATCTCATGGTCACTAGGTAAAATCTCTTGGGGTAACTGTTAAGTGCATTAAAAATCTGCCTCGGTTGGTTGTCTTTATTACTTATTGTGACCTTTTGATCTTCCAGCTCACTCTTCATTTGAATCACAAACTCTTCTAACATTGATTCATTCTCCTCATCCGCTGCGTTTGAATTAAAATGAGGATGATTATTAATTGAGGTAATAATCTGCCCTAGTTGGTTTTGAATATTACTTATTACGATCCCTTGACACTCCAACTCACTCTCCATTTAAATAACAACCTCTTCTAATAAATTCTTCTCCTCATTCTATGGGTTGAAGTTAAAAATATGAGGAAAAGCAAGTTCATTATCAAAATAGCCATGACTATTCCAACTACATTTCTGATTAAATTGATCATCTTCCCAAAATTAGTCTTCTTCTCCAAAATTATTATTCATGTTAAAATTCAAATGATTTTCCCAACCTGTATTGTAATAATCGGAATAAGGATTGTAATAAGTGTATATCTCATGACTAGTTTCAAAATAATTAGACTCAATCAATTGTCTAAATAAATTTTCCTTAATAACTAGGGCTCCTTGAGGATATCTTTCTATGTATTGATCCAACTTCCTCTCAATATCTGCAACCCGAAATTAAAATTGTGAGCATATCTTCTTGAAAATTTTGTCACTCTCTTGGGGTTTACTCTTAAGGTTGTCACAGTAATACATTCTGATGTGCCTTTGAAGTAGTCCTGAGGAAAGAAGCATAGGTCTGATGTACCAGAGGTTGTTGCTGCCATTACAGTAGAGCATGTTGAAGAGTCCGTTGATGTTCAAGAAAGTCCCCCAAGTCTTAAGGTGATTCAAGAGAAAATGATCGAGGATAAAGGGGAGAAGCTTAGGATTGAGATTTTTGAGTTGGCCAGAGTGCAAGGAGTAGGTGTTGAAAATGAATATTTCAATTTCACAGATTATCTCGATGAAGATTTCATAGAGACAAACGTCGTTGGGACAAAGGTCGCTATATCTGTGTGTGATGATCCACTTTTTGTTGAGGAGAATGTTGCAGATGACCTGCAAAGGGCCATTCAACTAAGACATGAACAGATCGTACAAATGGAGGAAAAGGATGGAGGAGATGTTTGTCACCAAGGCCTCCATGGCTATGATGTAGGGCCAGTCTCAGTCATCGCAGATGGCTTTGCCGGAGTTCAACCAGCCAGAAATTGTACAGATTTTGGATGACAGAAGAGATGTAGCTTCCGTCAGTAGAGATGAACAACCAAATAAAGATCCAGGTCAGAGTATGATCTCACAAAAGGACATTAAGAAAATTGTCAAGCAACAAGTCAAGGAGGACTTAGCCCAGTCCAAGGGTGTTGCATCAATATCAAAGGGTAGACCTTACCCAGAGGAGTTTGATGCCATACCCTACCCTAAGGGATTTGTGTCACCTAATTTCAGGACGTCCAATGGGACCAGGAATCCCCGCAAACACATTTCACACTTCTGAGCAAGTTGTTGCAATAATAAGGGTAATGAAGCCTCTCTTCCGAAAGTTTGTTAGGAGCTTGTCTGGGATAACATTTGTTTAATATGCAGAATTGCCAACCAGTTCTATTAAGACATTTGCCAAGTTGCAAGCAGTTCTTTGTGAAAATATGTTTTGAGTACAACACCACGTTATTATAGGAGATCTCATGTTGAGAGGCAGAAGCCCAATGAGACATTGGTGGATTACATCTTGAGGTGGAGAAACTTAAGCATGAAGTGTGAGCCTCAACTACAGCAACAACATGCAATTGAGATTCTGCTCAAGAGCATACATGGGCCACTGGTTTTCATGGTTAAGGGACTTAAGATCAAGTCATTTGAAAAGCTACTCAGCAAGGCCAACAGCTTGCAGGAGGAAGTCAAAGACATGGAGTCTCATGAGAAGGCTGATAAGTCTAAACCAGCAAAAGTATTTGAAAAGGAGTCCAGGGTAGTGACAACATTTGATAAAAGAAAATAGCCTATGAAGATTCAAGTTTAGTAGTCCCATCAAGGTCATATGCAGTAGTCACAGCATAGCCAGCCTCAACATCACCATAGTAAGCATTACGGTCAGTTCGACCAGCAGTAGTTTTAGCGGAGGACATACAGTACAGATGGCAGACCAAGTCCAACAATTGCAAAGTGGATGAAAAGGAAATATACTTTCAAAGATGAAACAATGCCGAAGATGTTCAGGAGTCATATGAAGAAGTCCGAGTTTGGACTGCCGAGCCAAAGAAGAAAAATGAAGTTGATAAGAAGGATCACCCTAACTATTGCCCTTACCACAGGCTACTTGGGCATACCATAGAGGGTTGTTTCAGTTTTAAGGATTAGCTCGAGAGGAATCTCAAAGAATGAAATACAACAATTCTGAAAGAATATTTAAAAGAACCTGAAAGAGGTTCTGTAAATATGATTTCGGCTGAGCCAATCACTCCGATAGATCTTTATTTAGGTGAAGGTGGATGAAGCAAAGTTTGGAGCAAGTCATCCAAGAAGATACTCAATCAAATCCAAACCACTTCAATATAAGCCGCCGCTCAAAGTCTATAGCCTGTCAGGACCAAATTGGAGATTTCACTATAGAAACCGTTGCAGTCATAGAAGAAGAAGAACGTGATCGTGAAGTTTGATAGTGCGAGGAGTAGGATAGGGGCTGCCTCTATTAGATTGGTTGTCTCAAATTTAGGGGAGAAATTCCTCAAACTGCTGACTATGTATGATTATTTCTTTGCCCCTTTGGGGTCTTTTGAATATAATGATTACAATTTTGGATACATTTTAGCTGTCTCTAGTTATGACGTAACCGACCATGACCAATATAACACCAATCTTAATTCTCGCAATGATCCTTAAATTGTACTTAAGCCCAACGAACCCGTCAATGAAAATGAAAAAGATATCGATGATGTGAATTATGAGAGTTCTTTGAGTGAGGAGCCAGTCCTCGAGTGCTAAGGAGCACCACTTGCCATCAACTTGGATTACTCCTATGTAGAAAAGACACTGGAACTTTTTCCCACACTGTCACAGGAAGAAGAAGAGATTACGGGAAAAAATCTGAGGATAATGGCTTCAATAGATAAAGGAAAGAAAATAGTTACTAGCTAAGAGATGCCTCCAGCAATAGAAGGAATACCTATTCCATGTAAAATTGGATGCACGTACAAAGTGGTTTATAACGTACTGGCTCATCTTAGGAGGCTTCCAGCAAAACTAAGCATCTACAATGCTCTGATCACGTCAAAGGAGATGATGGAATCTTTGGTTAAGGCTCTACTTGATCCTGAAATTTGCTTAGTTTAGTTGGCTAGCACATCCTTGGATGAAGTTCGTTCATTAAAGGAACAGCCTGGCGTGACTTTCACTGATGAGGAGTTGCTGCTTGGTACTACCAATCATAATTGACCACTCTACATTTCAGTCAACATTGACAGATTCGTGCTTTCCAAAGTTTTGGTAGATCTAAGAGTGTCACTTAATTTAATGAGTCTACTGACACTAGCCTACTTGGATATTTACACTCAAAAGCTCACTGTCGATAGGATGCTACTAAGAGGATTCAATTAGAAAGGAGAAAGAGATCTTGGATCGATCACACTGCTAATGAAGATTAGAGTGCTAGTAACAACTACCAAGTTCCATATTATCAATGCAGAGACCTCTTTTAATGCCTTACCTGGTCGACCGTGGCTACACAAGCATAATATTGTTCTGTCATCACTACACTAGTGTATCAAGTATTCTAAGGAAGGACAAGAGCATTTCATTAAAGGGGATTTATAACTGTCATCAATTCATGAAGTAGGCATCCCCGAAGACGTCACCTACCATGCCCTTTCAATGAAGATGGTCTTTTCCAATGAAGCTGTGATGAACAAAATTGAAGATGTAGAAGAATCACAAAAAATGACCATTCAAATCCACTTCAACAATTTACTACCACTTCTTCACAATGAATTAGCAGAGGTTCTTTTAGCCCACACATCCAAGATTAAGGCCAGGGACGTGGACGAGGAAGAACCAACATGATTGTTGAATGAAAAAGGCTGACCATCAGCATCGACATGGAAGAAAGCTTTGATCAAGAGGAGTCTTATGAAGAGACAATGATTAAAATAGAAGAAACCACAGTTTGATATTTCCTTAGAAGGTGTGGAGAAAATTGAATACGAGTTAATGTATGATCGAATTAACCGCTACATGCACAACATGACCCTTACTCCGATTCACCCTCAAAGGGTCAAGAGTCCAGAGGTTAAGGAAGTTTGGGGTGTTGGTTTGAAATTGATCAAGCTCTACCATTCCTCTCCCACTACTAATTCTGAAATTCATGTAAAATTGGAAGAGGATTATTCTAATGAATTAATGGAATTACCATTTGATTACTTTTCTCCTTGTGTGAAAAAAATTAATTCAACAGGGATAGGTACCAAAGAAGATGCCAAAGGATATACTACAACTTTTTTAAAAGTTATGGAATGCTAAAAGTCAAACTCCCAATTCGAAAGAAGGTCTCGTGTTTGCTACTATAAGATCAGTCGATGATTTGGAATTTTGTATGGTCATTACCAGAGAATTAGAAGAGGATTGTCTCGATGTGGAGGATGATTTTGAATACTCTTCGATAGACGATGCTTCTCCAGATTTTGAAGAGGAGATTAAATCAACCGTCGACGACTCGAGACTGAGTAGCAGCCCCGACCTACCTTTATAAGTTCTGTACTCAGCGAAGAAGAATCTACAGATTTAATCAAGTTATTATCAGAATTTAGAGATTTCTTCGCGTGGAGCTATGATGAAATGTCAGGATTATCTTTAGAAGTTGCAATCACAAGCTTAGGGTGAACAAGAACATGACTACAGGGAAACAAGCGCTAAGAAGGATGTGCCTCAAAATAGAGCAACAAGTCATTGTTGCGGTGAAGAAATTAATGGACGCTAACTTTATGAGAGAAGAGCAATACCCAACATAGCTAGACAACTTCATTATGGTTAAAAAGAAAAATGGATAAATCCGCATGTGCGTCGACTTAAAAGATTTAAGCAAAATGTGTCCAAAAGATGAGTTCCCACTACTAATGTCAATATTAATGGTGGGCATCATATCAACGCTAGACTTTACCCTTTATAGATAGATCAACAAGATATAATCCAAACAAGATGGCTTCAGAAGACACAACACTTACAGCCTTTAGAACGCTGATCTGAATCTTCTGCTACACAGTGATGTTTTTTAAATTGAAGAACACCAGAGCAACATTCCAACTAGCTATGACAAAGATCTTTGATGACCTCATCCATAACCAAGTGGAGTGTTATGTGGATGACCAAACTGCGATTAGACCACTTGTACGATTTTAGGATCCTGTTCGAGCAATTTTGATAACATGATCTTAAGATGAATTCCTTAATGTGTGCCTTCTGTGTCACCTCTGAAAAGTTTCTAAGATTCATTGTCTATTATTGGGAAATCGTGATCATCCCAAAAAGAATTAAAGCTATCTTGGAAATGCCGCCTCTTAAAACCTTGAAACAACTACGATCCATTCAAGGTAAATTGGCATATCAAATAAGCTTTATATTAAATTTTTCATGTAGGTGTAAACCCTTCTCGACATTAATTAAAAAGGACACCAAATTCATTTGGAAAGAGAAATGTTAGTGGGCCTTTGAGGACATTAAGAAATACTTAACGGATATCAAATAGTACTAATGACACCTCCAATTTTGGCAGCCCCTATCCCGAGAAAACCTTTGATACATTATACCGCAGCCTTAGATGACTCTCTTGGAGACCGGTTAGCTCAAGTCAATGATGAGGGAAAGGAAAATTTACTCTACTATTTGAGTCGACATCTAATACCAGTGGTGGTAAGGTATCCCCATATTGAGAAGCATTGTTTGTCCTTGATTTTCGCCGTCTAGAAGCTCAGGCATTACATGCTCTCTCATAAGGTTACCCTTATTTTAAAAGTTAATCCATTGTAATATTTGATGACCCGACCAAAACTTTCCTAACATCTAGCAAGGTGGTCGACGATTTTATTGTAATTTGATATAACTTTTATGCAACTTAGAGCTATTAAAGGATAGATTTTAGCAGATTTTCTAGCAGTGCACCCACTTCCAATTCAGTCCCCTCTCAATGATGACTTACTAGATTAGCATATACTACGAGTGGAGTTGTCCAATGCCAGACATTGGGAACTGTATTTTGATGGAGCTTCATCAACCTAAAAAGATAAAGGATCAGAAAATGTTGTACCAAGCAAAGCAAGGATTGGTCTGATCTTTGTAACACCAGATTAAGGAATACTGAGATTCTCTTACCACCTAACAGAGCCGTGCACGAACAATGAAGCCAAATACGAAGCCTTGATCACCGGACTGGAATTAAAAATGTCAATGGATGTAATAAACATTGCCATCTACGATGACTCAAAAATCATCATTAAACAAGTCACCAGACAGTACAATATTTTGAAGCCAATATTAGAAGAGTACCACCAATATAAAATGAAGTTAGTGGAAAATATTCCCAACATGATGTTGTATAGGATTCCTCAGAGAGATAATCTCCATGTCCATGATTTAGACAAACTTGCTGAAGAATTGGCATGTCCGTTGGAAGATTCCATTGACATCACAGTATAGGGACTCCAGGTCCTATCACGGGCCAACCTCGACAAATTACATAAGCTCGGGAAATAGGAAGAAGAGATAATATCTACAGTTGCTGATGTACCGAAGATTGGCGCATGCCATTAATAAAATATTTGCAAACAGGATGACTACTAGATGACAAGTCAGAAGCATATCATAGCATGAGAAGAGCTATGTCGTATGCTTTGGTACGTAATGTCCTCTACGAAAGGTCATTAAATTGGATGTGGTTGCGAAGTCTAAGCAAAGTAGAGGCACAGGATACCGTCAAAGAAGTACACACCGGGTTATGTGGTGCTCACCAGTCATGGCTGAAGATGAAAAATTAAAAGACTCAAATTTTATTGGTCAGCAATGTTAATAGATTGCTTGGATACCACCAGAAAGTGTCACCCGTATCAAGTTCATGGAGTGGTTTTGCACCAACATCCAAATGTTCTACACCCAACCTTCTCCTCGTGGCCATTCGAGTGTTGGGGCACATATAAAGTGGGTCTAATAGATCCTCCATCTTCAAAGGTACACAGATTTATTCTATCAGCCACATATTATTTCTACAAGTGGGTAGAGGCAGTACCCTTGCAAGAGGTTACAACACACCACATTTTTCAGTTTTTAAAGAGTCAGATCGTCAACCGTTTGGGTGTCTCATGCAGAGTTATTTCCAATAACAGATCAGCATTAAAGGGCACCAAAATAAAAAATTACATCAAGCGACATGTGATAGATTGGAGATACTATACGATTTATTATCCCAGAGTGACTGGCCTAGACGAGGCCTTTAATAAGAAACTCATGCAGATTTTGAAGAAAACATTGGATGGGACAAGATGGGATGCAATGAGAAGTTGTTAGAGGCTGTGTGGGCCTTCCAGAAAATGTCCAGAAGAAATACATAGTGTACTCATTATGCACTCATATATAGTTCTGAGGATGTACTTCCATTGAAAGTTTAATTACCATCTCTCAGAGTTGTCATCACTAACTAGATTACAGTTAAAGATAATTCCAAACTCAGACCTGCGGAATTGG
Organism: Phalaenopsis equestris; assembly: GCF_001263595.1. Classification (NCBI taxonomy): domain Eukaryota; kingdom Viridiplantae; phylum Streptophyta; class Magnoliopsida; order Asparagales; family Orchidaceae; genus Phalaenopsis; species Phalaenopsis equestris. Next base: position 269,716 of record NW_018165013.1, on the reverse strand, counting down.
AGAGTCTCGAAGGAAAATGGTTAGAAGAAAAGTAGAGTCTAGAGCTCTATCAAGCAAAGATGATCCGAGCCCATGAAAAACTGTTTCGCCCAATGATGTTCAAATTTGGTGAAATTGTACTAGTCTTTAGGAGACCTATCCTTGTAGATTGTAGGATATGTGGAAAATTTGAGCCAACTTGGGAGGGACCATTTATCGTAGAAAAGGTCTATTCAGAAGGATCTTACCAGATAGTGGATTTTCAGAGCGAAAGGCCCAAGCTACTGATCAATGGGAAATATTTAAATAAATATTATACAACTTGATGTTCTGCGAAATGAATTTTTGAAAGTGATATTTGTTCTGAGGATGGCTATTTGGTCAGTGTCTATGACTGGGTGCAGAATTTTGTAACAAAATTAATCTTAATAAAATTATAAAAAATGAATTTTGCACATCTAAATCTTCTTATTTAAATTTTTAAATTTTGATTAATTAGGTTAAGTAAAATGCTTGCACATGTAAAATTTAAAATCCTCTTAATAATGGTTTGTCTTTGTTCTTGTTTGTTTCGGAATTTCAGCGCGTTGACGTTTTCCTATCTTTTGCAGGGAAACTTCGGATCAGAGTGGCATTATGAGTTTTGACTTGGACTTCGGTCAAGTCAACGTAGACAATGAAGTCCCCTTAATGGGCATTGTCAGCCACCGTGAAGTTGAAAGACTACCTTCAATAGTCAGAATCAGTGCTAGGAAAGACTCCTCACTAAAGAGGAAGAATGCTGAGGGAATATAGTACCCGATGGAGGGAACTAGTTAATTGTAGTCAATGATCTCCATGTCAACGGGTGACTTGGTCGGTGTTAATGAAGAAAGGGTTTCAGATGTGACTTTAAAGAGGGCACAGCGTAGAACTGCCAACCGACATAAACATAGATCTTTGGTCCGCTTGGAGAAGTGACGTGCTAAGGAAGTCGCTGCAAGGTTAAGTTTTATTCATGAAGAGGAATTTTATGGCATGAGTCTGAGGGAGACTTCTATTAGCCCCCCAGTTACAGAGGAAGAGGAGTCAGGTTTTTTCACATGGTACACATCGTTGAAGGTTTCCGAGGAGCTTTGTGTGGGATGCCGAAGTGTAATGCTGAAATACCTTGCCCATCATGGTCGACAAGACCATTCAATGGGTGCCCAAATAAAACATCCTCCATCTACAATTGTGACATTCAGTAGTGCTGAGCACCCAGATGTTGAGCCAACATTCCAAAATTTATAGAGTAGGGACCATCTTGGATTCCTTCAGAGGAGCAGCCCTAGTAGTTGCAGATGATACCCAGATCCAAGCTTGAGAAGATACGCTAGGTCCGAAAGCAAGAGTTCAAAAACTATGAAGAAATCTAGGGGAAATGCGTCAATATCTTGGAAGGACTAGAGTTACACATAGGTGTATTCTCAAAGAATTATGAAAGAAAGATTTTGGACAACATTTTCCATCTCAGAGACAGATGCCTAGTCGGGTTAATGAAGAAGAAGACATATGCTGAGTCGCAAAAGTGGATGTGTGGGAAAGGCAAAATTACTATCTAGTGTGGATGCTGCTATGATTTTGTTAAGGATTGGCAAGGGTGTTGATACATTTAAAATATGTATTCTTTATGTACATACTTTTATACCTATTTTTGAGATATTGCGCTTTAATGAAAGTTATCTGTGTGTTTTTATTTAAGGTATAATCGATTGGATAAAAAATGGTAAAAGGAGTGGAAAAGGACAAAATTTGGAGAAAAAATGAAGAAGGTTTAGAAATGAACTGAGACGCCTAAGGGCTCAGGACTGGTGCTCACGCGCCAGTTAAATAGAGAGAGCCACGTCTAAGTACTAGGTACCCCATGCTTAAGTGCTAGAGGTAGTTATTTGATGATTCATTGAATTTGGATGACAATTTGAAGAGCTTCTTGAAGAAACCCTTGGTAAATACATGGGAAATAGTTAATCGACACAAAAACTCATTCAATTGGCTTTTGAAAGCATGCAACTTCTATAAGATTCATTGAGTGGGGACACATTTTGAAGAGACACTAAGGTACCTTTTGGATTTTTATAAAAGAAGACTTGGATCATGCATGAAAGATGTCAATTATCATCCTCCATCCACACCAAATAGTGTTAACCACCACATACGCTGTCGCCGCCACCCATTTTCGCCATCGCCACCCACCGCCACCCACTTTTTCTTTTTATTTTGAGTGTATTTTATTTTGTTAGTGAAGGAAGAGATTCAAAGGAACTTTAAGACATTTGGTGGAGAGGAATTTGATATAAGTTTTTATATTTATGACTACATTTGGTTTTAATTTAGACTTCTTATTTGTGTGCTTGATTTCTACTTTCAAACTCAAGTGTGGTTGTATTTTTTTAATGAATTCTGAGTAGTTTTCTTCATTTTTTTCCTTAAAATGATAAGTGATTAAGTATTGGAGGGAATTTATGTGAAGTATTGAAGAAGTTGTGATGATTTTAAACCTTTTACCTCATTTACTTATTGATTTGGCCAATTAAGATGTTAGAACCTACTGTGAGAATATGTAAGATCTGAGATGATATTGAAGATCTGAATATGTAAGATCTGAGATGATATTGTCTCAGTCAACAAATGTTAAGAATCACATTTGATTTCATGGATGAGAATTTAGTTCATGGGGTTAAGTGCAAAAAATTAGGGAAATAAACCTTGAAGAGTGTAGAATTTGAGGACTTTAGAGTGATAGGATGAAGCCCCTATTTTGATTTATAGTTTTAGGTTTTAATATGAGATGTTAGTCTCTAATTGGAGGGAGAACAGGGAACTCTAGAGTGAGAGCTAGTATCTTCCTAACCCAACCCGTCTTCAAGACTTTTAAATTATAGATTAGCCAATGTTCTTTATAGCATCTCTAGTAAGGGTAAAGAATACTATTGCACATATTTGGCACAACACAAGTAGAATACTTCCACAATAGAATTTCTATACTTGTTACTGATTCATGATAAGGAAAAAGATATTTTATTTCTATTGCCTTCATCATGAAAATGTCTAGTTAACTTAGTTAGTTGCTTACTTTACTTTCAACTACCAAAAATTACAAAAAGAATTGAACTTTCATTCCAATTATAGTATCTAGAGTTTAAGTAAGAAAATTTTTCTAAGAAGAATTTTGATTTTCTAATTTCTCCTATTTTATAAAGTGCATATTATATTTTCCCTAAGAGTTCGATATTCAGGGCTTAATAAAAAAGTACTATATTACTTGATAACAATACATATGCTTGTGTAGTATCTCATATTTAATATTATAATTGTATTCTTACTTTCTTTAAAATTAAGAATTTACCAAGCTTTTGCTTGGGATCAAGTTTTTGGCTTTGTTGCAAGTTAAGAATTATATACAAGGAAATAAACATATAATTGCATACATCACATTGACATCTATAAATAGAATCGAGATCAAGTTTTTGGCGCTGTTGTCAGGGGAAGATTAACTAGAATTGCAAAATTTTTAAAGAGATTTTTAGAAAGCAAAATTTCTATTTTTTTTAAATCTTATTTAAATTTTTAGATTTATTATAGGAATGTTGTAGTGTTGTTTTTATATAAATTTCTTGTTTGTGTGTTTTTATTATATTTTATGTATTTTTAGAGTAATGTATGCATAGTTCAGGTTCTACAGGACTAGTGCATTACAATTCTGAATTAGATAGAACTATTAGAAAAAATAAAAAATAAAAAATTACTGAGAAAAATAAAAAATTTCAAGAAATGGCAAATAAAAATAATCGAAATGCTAAAGTGTTAGACCTTTAAGAGATTATGCAAACCTTACGGTGGATGAACTTCATTATGGTATTCAAAAACTCGTTGTAGTGGCTAATTCATTTGAACTTAAACCCGCTATTATCCAAATGGTATCAAATAATCAGTTTGGAGGAGCACCAACTGAAGATCCAAATTTACATCTTGCTAATTTTCTAGAATTGTGTGCTAAATTTAAATATGATGGTGTATGAGATGTTACTATAAGACTCAGACTTTTTCCTTTCTTAAAGAGTGATAAGGCTAAGATATGGTTACATTCGTTAGCATGTGGATCTATTAGAACTTGGAGTGATTTAGCATAGAAATTCCATGCTTTATATTTTTCACCATAAAAAAATGCAAAGTTTAGAAATGTTGTTACATTTCTTTGTCAGTTTGAAGGGTGTTGAGATCACTTTTGGTTGAGGTCTAGCTTTCTCCTCTCTAGTAGCCTAAGGTCTAGCCATAAGATTTTTCTGTTGACTATTCCTAGAGGTCTAGAAAAGAACCCTCACCATTAGAAATTCTAACTTCTTTCTACTCAACTTGGAGTTCCACATGTTGGTCCTAACCTCTGGCACTTAGTAGGTGGGGTCAATATGGGGAAGCTTAAGGGGAGTACCCATAGGACTACTTGGCCTTAGGGTTGACCCTGGGTGTTGGCCTGGAGCTATTTCACTCAATTACACTTACTTTCACTCACATTCACTCACAACCCTAAATCCAAACTTGTTGACTTTGATCCTTTGATCTTTTGAGAGACTCATGTAGATGGTCCCCTAGACCCGCTAGCCCTAGACCAGGGTTTGACCAAGACCAGTACATAGAGGACCTGTTGACCTCAGTTTTATTTGAGGTCTAGTGTTACTCTTTAGTAGCCTAAGGTCTAGCCATAGGACTTCATGTTGATTATTCCTTGAAAACTAGGAAAGGAACCCTCACCATTAGAAATTCAAAACTCCTCTTTACTCAACTTAAAGTTCTACAAATTGGTCCTAACATCTAGCACCTAATAAGTGAGGTCACTATGGTGGAGCTCAAGAAGAGTTCCTATAGAACTGTTGGACCATAGGGTTGGCTCTAGGTGTTGGTTTAGAGCTAAGGCAGTCCCCAGCAATCACCTCACTCACAATCACTCACAAGCACAAACCAAAATTTCTTGACTATGATCCTTTGATACTTTTGGGATACTCATGTAGATAGTCCCCTAAACATCCTGACCCTAAGCTAGGGTTTAGCTAAGACCAATACATAGAGGACCAAAAATGGGGTTTCATTGGTACATGGCTTTTTTATGGTGGTTGGCACCCCAACTCTACCAAAATGCCCAACTTAGCATTTTCCCATAAACTCCCCCAAATTACCTAGATATCCTTGGGACCCTAAATTTGGCCAAAATTCTCAAATTTACCCAAAATACCAAATTTGTTCAAAAAATATTTCAAATCTTTTGAAAACACCCAAATTACCCAAAATCACCAAAAATTGTCAAATTACCAAAATGCCCCTCCTTAGCTCAAAATCCCAAAAATTCTCAAAAAAAATCTAAATATTCTCAATTTCACTTTTCTCAACTACCACATGACCCAATTTGGCCATTTTGACCATCTTGACAAAAACCCTAAAATCACCTTTAAAGGCCCAATATGTCCAAATCCACCTCAAATGTCCATCCAATTGGTTCAATTTTTCCCCAATTTCAATACTAAACTCAAATTCTCCTTCCATATGAACAATTTGAACCAAATACAAGCCCAATTGGCCCATTCTTTGAGCCCAATTTTGATTTAAATGAAAACCCCCAATTTTGGCCCTATGACTTGGTTCCACCAAATTGATCCCCATGGCCCACTCCATTGGTCCCAATTTGGACCCTAAACTCTTCATAACATTCCTAAAAATCAAAATTGACCTTAAATTAGTCTTCTTCAATCCTCCATTTCCTTTAATTTCAACCTAAGTCTAAAAATCCACAATTTTGCCCCAAATTGGTTGTCTCCAAGGTCCACCAAATGGTCCACCAAATTCTCCAAGGTCCACCAAATTGAATGCCTTAGCCCTAAAATTGGCACCCAATTTATGTTGAAAACTCTTCATGGCATTCCTATTGACCATTATCAACAATCAATTTGGACTTAGCCCAATCCTAGCCCAACATGCCTAAATTGACCAAATTTTAAACATCCTTCAAATTGACCCTCCAATTGAACTCAAAATCATATCAATCCTTCACAAAAAACTTCATTAAAATCATATACGCAATGTTGATCAATATATTAGGCTCAAGCTCATGGCTAGCCTAGCCCAAACCCAAGTTTTGGTCATTTTAACCAACATTGAACCCATGCACTAAAGTTAGCATAATCACCCCAAAACCACCAATTTAATAACTCCACAACCATTAGTTGGAGCTTAGTGACCAGTCTAAACTCCATAAAACCACATAAGCTAATCCATGGACCAAATTTCCCCTAAATTAAGGGTTTTCATTCCATATTTTCTTAAGCTTAAGATATTTTTGGCAAAACAAAGCCCAAACCCATTTAATTGTCGTGATAGATTCCTCTGAGGTCCCTGAGCCCTCTAGGCACCTTTTCCTCCTCCCGAGCTTAATTCGATTCCCCATTTGATTAGGCTTAATTTAATTGCATGATTACCATATGGATGTGTTCGTCTCACTTAGACGAGTCCATAGGATCAAACCCCATGAGATTTGGTTGAGTCTAGAGGGAGATCTTAAGGTTTTAGTGTGGACGATTCTCGGGTTAGCCTATTTTGGGACGATGGTGGGGAGATGTTCGATCACGCGTTTATCTCATCAATGAACGAGATGAAGCCGGACAGCACTTCGTTTCATAAAGCGCAGGCCGAGTCAGCGGCTCCGTGGATGGCGGCGTCCAACTAGAGCACGCCACGCGTGTTTTCAGAGCCGCCTAGGATCTAGTCAGTGCCGCACATTTGAATAGATCAATAGGGATTTAAATAATTAAGAAAATGCTCCCTAACTTCAAAAATTCATATCTTGGTGTAAAAAATCACAAAAATAAAATAAAAATACTCCCTTGTTAAGTGAAGAGAGGAAAACAATGTGTAAATAATTTGAAGTCCATTTGATGCATGTTTTATTTTTAATTAATTAAATATTTTTTTGAGTCTTTTGATTCTCCATGCATGTAGACATTTCACCATGACTTGAAATTTTAGCATGTTGTTGCCTTTGTCTTAGGGAACATTCATTGATTTTTCCACAGTCAGAGATCTCTGGATAGAGATCCATATTTTTTAAGTTTATGTCTATTATTTACATAAATTAATCATAATAATTAACATGTTCATAATAATTAAAATTAATCATAATAATTAACATGTTACTTAGAAAATTCCAATAAAATTTTGGAAGATTTACTATGACCAGAGAACCCTTCGGAAAATATTTTATAGGTTAAGTCATGAAGAATGCACCTAATTTCCACGAACCCTAAACACAAAGAAAATTAATTTTGGGTAACACAAACATCTAATTGACTTGATTTTTAATCTCCACTAAGATTCAAAGTTCAAAAAACTCCCCATAAAAATTTCAAAACATTTGGAGCTCATTTATTTGGAGCTAATTTAATAACTGAAATTGATTTTTCAAGTTAAATGACATTTTTGGTACTAAAATGATTTTTAATAAGTAAAATATAACTTTAAAAATTATAAAAATTAGTTTTTAGAGTTCTCTATGATCAGAGGAATTTTTTAAAAATAAATTTAAAATTAAAATAAAATTTTCATTTTCAAGCCTAGTTTTAATATTTAAATAATTAAAAAATGGTAAAAATCACAAAAATAATAAAATTCATGAAATGTTCTAAATTATTTTCTAACAACTTAGGAACAATTAGAATATTTTTCCTAATTTTCTAAGTGAAGATATTGAATTTTGAAGCTTAAAATAATTTTTAAAGGTTAAAAATGGATTTTCACTAAAAAGGTTCTAAAATTCAAAAAAAAAATTAGAAAAATGTGAAATTTGTTTTTCTGTGTCCCTTGATATCAGAGAGATTTAACAAAAATATAAAACTTAATTTTCCACATTTGATATATTTTATAACTAATAAATACTTCAAAATTAAAATAATTTTTATAATTCAAAGATAATTCAGTAAATCATTAACTTTGGTCGCAATGCTTCCCTAGTCTAAGTCTACCTCCAGTAAAAATTTTAAGGGATTTGGCTTTTTCTTGGTCAAGTGATGGAATTTTCTTTAAAAATTCCTATTTTTGCATTAAAATAAATATGTAAATTAAATTAAATTTTGAAAAATCACATTTTCTCCTCTAATGTCTTAATTGACCCATGATTGAATGAAAATTCCAAAGTCATTTAGATTAAATTTGATAAATTATGAAGTAATAGAGCCTTAGGGGCAAAATGTAATTTTGGAAATTTATCCTTGATTAACATTTAGATTTATTTCCAGAAATGGAAATTGGTAACCTTTGATCCTAATTAACATATTCGGATGATTGAAACACAAGGGGATTAATTGGTAGAAACCAATGTCACTTTTGTTAATTAAAGGATATATTTGTAATTTCTTTAAATTACTAAAATTTGGAAGTCTAGTCAAATAAATGATCCTAAACTTAGGGATATAGTTTTGGGTGTTAATAACTCACTAATCAAATACCCCTATTTGATGTTCAAATGACTTTCAAAAATGAATCATCATCACTTAAAATTCAATCACTTCCAAAATATATACTAAGACATCCACCAAAACCTTAAGGGCTTAGTAGTGACCTAGGCTAAATCAAATATGAGTAAATTAGGATTAGAAAAGTGAACATAATTAAAATTGAACATCTTTAAAACACTACAAGCCAAAATTAAAAAGTTGGCTGAGTGCTTTCATAACATTAACTTGCCCCTTTTAAGGGTCTTCACCCACATAAATTACAAATTAAATCACAAATGTTAATTACCCTACTCTTAAGAATAATTGAAACATCATTGTTCGTTGAGCATTAAAGGTATTTATAGGATGGGTTATTAAGCAACATAATAAGTTTAAATAAGCTCGAGTCTTTTCATCAGGCGGTGAGAGGGAAGCATGGACTTGCTTCTTTCTCTAGACCTGTTGGATACCTTGGAGGTCTACTAAACTTAATATGTTTTGCTTAACAAAAGTCATCCTTAATCAAACTAATAGGGACCCACTAAGATATGACCTAGGGTTTGGTAGGTTGTCAAAACCTTACTTTCCTGCTTCATATAAAATGTCCTTACATGCATTTTGAGTTTCAGGTGGTGGAAAGAGAATACTCGTCAGATACGCTTTTACAGTTTACAGCGTCGTCTGTCTTCTACTTTCATACTGTACTTTTGATGTTAACACAAACTTGCATGTTAAACAACGATGTCACCCTGCATGAAAACTAAAACTGTCAGGATATCCACAAAACCAAAACCCAAAACCAAAATTAAAATCAACCAATATAAAAAAATCACCTCCACAACATTCCAATTATAAAACAACTCAAAATTTAATCACAAAAATCAGAAAAACTACAACTACAACTAAATTAAGACGTCTCTATCGAGTGATCGGGAATCCCTCGGAGGAGGTAACCTACGGTTGCTAACGAGGCTTCCCATGGTCTAAATGAAATTATGGAACTCATTAAGTTTAGTTTAGTAAATTCATTCGGACTAAGTGAATCAAATAGAAAATAGTAGTGTCGGAATGAGGGAACCGTAGGATCCTAATTTGTGTCGCCCTAATCAATTTTAATATCCCCCATAACATTTAAAGAACTTCAACCATAGGGCCGTCTGATTTGTCATCATAACTTGATACCCTAAAAAAATTAAACCCGTCATGGTAAGGAGCTTGGAGCTAGCACGGTGGGCAGTATGACCACCATCAACACCAAAACATGTCTACACTTGCTAAACCATTCCTTCATTAGAATTAAATAATAAGCCATAAGATTTTAAGGTTGTCTGCCTAGTGCAACATAAATGCTCAACTCATCTTTAGGCCTTTGTACAACAATATTGTATATTATAAGCCCTAACTCGTTTTAGGACTCCGAGGTTGTCATCCGTCACGACCTAAATAATCACATCTTCTAGGCTGTTTGTGTGATCGTTCCATAAAAATTTAAGCCCTAATTAAATAAAATTGGTAGGATGAAACACCTAAATATTTCTCCTCAAACTGAACCCAAATAATAGGATAGACCGGGTAGTCACCGAGGTTCTCCTCTGAATCCATGACATCCTCTAGTTCTTCCTCCATTTGATTCCAAAAAATAAAAAGCTCCAAATTTGAGCCAATCCCATGTCACACCTCTCTGTCTGATCTTGTTGAAAGGTCCTAGCCTTTTGAAACCCTTGAAGATAATATTTCTTAATCTTTATCGAGAGTTTTCTTAGGTGACTTCAGTCATTTAAGATGTAATTAAATATAGGGGTATGCCCTTATAGGAAGCTTTTCTGAACCCAGCTTAATATAAACCATGTATAATTTTTCATATTAAATAGGAGAAATTATTGGTAAATAAAATGGTTTTGCAGAACAACGAACATCATACATTTCTTAATTTATTTGATCGAGCCTCACCCTCAAGTCTTGTGTTTATCCTTCGAGATAGATACAGGGTTTTAGGTATAACGCTCTTTCATTTAAACTATAAAAAATATGTGGTTAGTTTGATTTAATATTTTTCTAAACTTAAATCTATACGTAAATTAAAATGTCCTACTGAAGCAGGCAATGAGATTTCAAGGCATTAATATCCCATTTCCGGTGACCGACAGCTTCTTACGGGCAACTCATCGACCAAAATAGTGCTTACAACTTCTGGCGACTCCGCTGGGGACAAGTTTCTCTTTCCATTTAAATCAGGAAAGTACTATCTTCATATATCGGCAATGTGTCCATTACGGGTAATGTGTCCATGTCCCTCTTAGACCAAATTACCTTTCTTCCGCTGACATAATTTACCCATTTTTGTCTTGGGAAAGTACGGTCAAATCTTTGGACTTCAGGACTGCCTAGTTCAACCATATTTGAACAGAGTGACTCAGAAGGCCATTAAGGAGCCATTAAGGACTAGCCATTAAGGACTATTTAAATCTTCATGTGGGGTCAGACCGTGTGTTGGTGGACTATGGACTAGTTCCACGTGGGCATTGTGTGTTGCTAAATGGGTCCCGCACTGGGTCCTAAACACTTCACATCTCACTTCCAAATATGATTTGCTATTTTGCAAATTAAATCAAATTGTGTTGTGCTGCGTGCGCTTTAAAATTTTATTATACTAATTAAATATTTTTCTACCTTCAAATTACCTTTTTACTAAAAAATTTAAAATCCTCATAAACTAAAATTTACCCAATCTATAAACCAACCTCGGTAAACCAACCTCGTTAAATTTTCAGCGCTTGCACTAAAGATTACAAGGTTTTGACCATATAGCTAACCTCAAGACATTCTGTTTCAAAGTTGTTGCAATGGCCTACCCAATGCTGACTTTTTCCTGCAATTTTCCAACAAGCCATAAAGCCCGCAACGTTGCTCCCACCATTAGTTTGGAGTCAGATTTGAAGGCCTCGAGGTTACCCTCAGAAGGCTTCGTTCATCGAGATGAAAGTCACCGCTCCAGAAGTTCAGGAGCCGTCTGCTGAGTTCAACTTGAACTGTCTTCAGGGCTTCCCTTCCTATAAGAAAGCCAAGACTACTACCGTCGTGGCACCTACTGAGCCTGTTATCCCCGCTACTGCTAAGGGGAAAGAAGTAATGATTGTTGAAGATCTGACTAAGGGACTAGATGTCCCGCCATCAGTATTCGAAATCGGATCGGATTCAAAGACTACACCACCAACTCAAACCCAAAGGAGAAACCGTAGCAGGAGAGTTGAGAGGGTCACTAAAGCTCGGGCTCCTAAGGAAGTACATTTTGATGAAGAGCCTCACCAAGAGGAGTTAGAATTACTGGAAGCATATCCACTTCTGTGGGGAAGTAGATTCCATCAATGGGTACGAAAGTATATAGAAGATTGCCGTTGCATTACCATCACTTCATGAACAGGGTGTGGAGAGAAAGAAGCCTACTCCTATCACCTGAGTCAGTTCAATTTTTTAGAGGCTAGCCACCAAAGAAGGTTCTTCAGTTAGTAAACTACTTAAACTAGTGGGACATGTAAAATCCCCTCGCGTGAAGAAAGAAATTTTAAAGGAAGTCAGATCTGTCAAACAGTCTGAGAAGTTAGCTAAGGCTTTGCCTACTCGTATTCTTGTCTGGTTTCACTTAGGGATTAGAGTTGATACCACCATAGTCACCACCGATTTTGCCGTCGCCAGGACTCCAGGTTGTCAACTAATTAAGTCAAGACTGAGTCCAAGAATTTTATCGAGCACGCACCACAATAACATCCCTAAAATTCCAAAGGAAAAGACAAAGAGATTACTCGATATTGTAGCTGGTCTGCACCATGGGGAGCATACTGTTCCTCGACATACTGATGTTTCTGCTAGGACACTCCATCCTAAGACATCATCATCAAAGAAAAAGGTATGGATACTCAATATTGTCGTACCAATACAGTCTAGTAAGCCCGCAGGGCAAGATCATGGAATGAAGCCAGGGTCCTAAGTATCTGACAACGTCGCAGTGATTGCCAGTGAAATGGAAGGACAAGAGGAGGAGGTCCAGTAGGGTCCTCTAGATCTTAAAACAATAAAAGAATCAATGATTGAAAAAAATTTGAAAAGCTCAGGGCCGAGATTTCTGAGTTGGCTCGGAAACACGGAGTTTCCATCGACAACATGGATGAAGATTTTGACTATAATGATTACTTCGAAGAGGATTTCATGGATGTCCATGTCATTGAAACCAAAGCCGCTAGATGTCAACTAACCGGAGATAATACACATTAAAGATGAAAGAAGAGAAGTTGCCTCAGCAAACAGAGATGAGCAACAAAAGAAGGATTCTCCATCGCCAGAGAAAGAATTTAAGCAAAGGGTCAAACAAGTTCGGGAGGCCTTAACCCAATCCAAGGGTGGTGCATTAATTCTAAAGGGTAGACCTTACCCGGAAGAATTCGATGTCATACCCTTCCGTAAGGGTTTCGTGGCCCCAAACTTTAAAATTTTTTAATGAGACTAGAAATCCCAGACAACATATAGCACACTTTTGAGCCATTTGTGGCAAAACCAGGAATAGTGAAGCTTTACTGTTCTAACTGTTTGTCAGCAGCATGTCAGGGGTCGCCTTCGATTGGTATGCTGATTTACCCAACGGATTAGTGAAAATCATTGCCGAATTGGAACAACTATTTGTGAAAATATTTGTCGGAGCGCAACACCATGTCCTTATAGGAAAGCTCATGATGGAAAAGCAAAATCCCAATGAGACTTTGTTGGATTACATTTTGAGGTCGAGAAACCTTAGCATGAAATGTGAACCTCAGCTACAGAAAAATCATGCGATTGAGATCTTACTCAAAAGCATTCACGAGCCAGTAGCTTTCATGCTCAAGGGACTCACCATCAAATCCTTCGAGAAGCTACTCAGTAAAGCCAACATTCTTCAAGAAGAAATCAAATATATGGATTCACAAAAGAAGTCCAAGGCAACCAGATTATTAGAAAAGAAGTCAGGAACAGTAGTGACTATCGACAAAGGAAAGCAACCAATGAGGATATATCCAGAAAATCCTCACCAATCTTCATTACAACATGCTCAGAAACAGAGTAACCAGTCTAACTAGCGACCGCCTCAAAAAGGATCACCTTGAACAGGGAATAAGAGAATGTCTCTGGCGGAATGACAGAAAATGGTGTATTCTTTCAAACATGAAGCTGTATCCAAAATGTTCAGATGTCTGATGAAGAAGCCTAAGTTCAAACTACCAGAGCCAAAGAAGCCTGATGAAGTTGACAAGAAAGATCAAGAAAGATCAACCAAATTATATCCTGTATCACCGATTGCTGGGAAGCACTATAGAAGAATGCTTCATCTTTAAGGATTGGCCTGAGAACAAACCTTAAAGAAGGGAATATAACAATCTTAAAAGAATATTTAAAATAACCTGAAAAAGGTTCCATAAATATGATTACGGCCAAGCCGATTTCTCTAATTGATCCATATATCGGAGAAGAGGGATGGAGTACAACTTGTGAAAAACTCAAGAGGGTCCTAAATCAAATCCAGAATTCATCAAAATAATCTTCCACATACACTAGAAAAGATGGATGGAGTTCGGTCTGAAGCAAATCATCCAAGAAAATATTGAATCAAATCTAGAACGCGTCAAAAAAAAACTTCCAAAGCACCCTTCCATTTAGAGTCTTCAGCCTGTCAAGCCCAAGATGAAGATTTCACCAATCACCAGAAGATCCGTCATCGTCAAGGATAAAGAACAAGAAAAAGAAGAATGTCATCGTGAAGATTGATAGCACGAAGGGTAGGATAGGGGTTGTCTCGAATTTGGGGAAAAAATCCTCGAACCCTTGACTTTGTATGATTATCTTTTTGCCCCTTCTGGGACTTATGAATATAACGATCATGATTTCGGCTACATTTTAACTGTTTCTAGTGATTATGTAATTGATTATGACCAATCTAACTTTGATCCTGATTCCCGAAATGATTCTCAAATCGTACTTGAGTCTGACGAACTCATTAATAATACCAAAGAAGACATCAATGATAACAACTATGACAGCACCGGAAGTGGCGAGCCAATCCTCGAGCACCACGGTACACCACTTGCCATCAACTTAGATCTTTCCGATCACAGAAGAAACACTGGAAAATTCAACAAAGGTACCTAAAGAAGAAGAAATTACAGAAATAAACTTGAGGAGCAGGAAAGTGTTACCCCCGAGAACAACTTCAGTGGATAAAGAAAAATAAATAGTAACTCTCCACCTCCACCAGTGGAAGAAACACAAAACCTAGAGAAAATTGGAGGACCATACAAAGTGGATTACAACGTGCTAGCTCTTCTTAGGAAGTTGCCGGCCCGATTAAGTATCTATGACGCTCTAATCCTATCAAATGAGATGAGAGAGTCTCTCATTACAGCTTTGCCCGACCCAGAGATTTGCGTAGCCTAGTTGGCCAGCACATCCTCAGATGAAATTTACTCATTGAAAGAATAGCCTGGGGTGACCTTCACCGATGAAGATTTGCTGCTCGGTACCGCCGACCACAGTCGACCACTCTACATCTCCGTTAACATCGGCAAATTTGTGTTGTCCAGAGTTTTAGTAGATCTTGGAGCATCACTCAACTTGATGAGTCTACGAGCATTGGCCTATTTGGACATTGAAGATCAAGAGCTTACAACCAATAAAATGATGCTAAGAGGATTCACCTAAAAGGGAGAAAGAGCCCTTGGATCTATTACATTGTTTATGAAGGTTGGAGAACTAGCAACAAGACGCTGAGACCTCTTTCAATGCTCTACTTGGTCGACCGTGGATTCATGAACACAACATGGTTCCATCGTTTCTACACTAGTGCATCAAGTACTATAAAGAAGGACAAGAACATTGCTTCAAAGGAGATCTACAACCGTTTTTAGTTCATGAAGTTGGCATTCATGAAGATGATGCCTACTACGCGCCTACTACGCGCCTCCAAAGAAAATTCCAAAGAAAATTATCTTCTCTCGCAAAATTGTAACAAACAAAAGTAAAGTTACAAAAGAAATACAATGGCATGGCCATTCATCTCCGCTTCAGTGAGCTTCCACTACTCTCTTACAACAAGTTTGTGGAGGTTCTTTTAGTTTGTGCACCCGATGTCGAGGCTGGGGATGTGGACGAGCAAGAAACAAACTAGGCCAACCATCAACATCGGTGATGAAGATAGTTCCGAAGATGAAATAATGATGACAAAATAGAGGAAACCTCAATATGAGATATCCTTAGAAGATGCGGAGAAAAAGTAATATGAGATGATGTATGATCAAATAAACCACTATGTGAATACTATGACCCTTGCTTCGGTCCTCCCTCAAAAGGTCAAGAGTTTAGAGGTCAAGGAAGTTCGTAGTGCTGGTTAAAAGCCGATCAAATTTTATCATGCTTCTACCTCTACTAATATTGAAAATCATGTAAATTTAGATGAGTATCCTAATGAATTAATGGAATTTCCTTTTGGTTACTTTTCGACTTACGTACAAAAGTTAATTCAACAAGGACACTTACCAAAAAAAATGACAAAAGATAAGTTACAACTTTTTAAAAAGTTATGGAGTGTTAAAAGTTAAACTCCCAACTTAAAAGAGGGTCTCGGATTTGGTACAGCTGGACCAATCGATGATTCAAAATTTTGTATGGTTGTAACTAGTGATTCAGGAGAGGATTGCCTTGATATAGAGGATGACTCTACTGATCAACTAATAGAAGATGCTCCACAAGAATTTGAGGGGGGAAATTAAATCAACGGTTGATGAGTTGAAAGAAATCAACCTCAGGAAATCAACCTCAAAGAAATCAACCTCAGGACTGAAGAACAACCCCGACCCACATTTATAAGTTCTCTACTTAACAATGAAGAATCCCTACGGTTGAGCAAATTGTTAACATAATTCAAAGATTGCTTCGCATAGAGTTATGATGAAATGTCAGGACTGTCTTCAGAAGTTGGAGTTCATAAACTCGGGGTAGATAAAGATATGACCCCAAAGAAAAAAGCTCCTAGAAGAATGCGCCTTGAAATAGAGTAACAAGCCATCATTGAGGTAAAGAAATTACTAATATAAGCTAAATTTGTGTGAGAAGAGCAATACCCCACGTAGTTAGCTAACATTGTGCCAGTTAAGAAGAAAAATGGATAGATCCATGTTTGTGTTGACTTCAGGGATTTGAACAAAGCCTGTCCAAAAGATGAGTTTTCATTGTCGATACTAGAAATGATGATGGACATCACTTCGACACAAGAGATTTACTTTTTCATGAATGGATTGTCAGGATTTAACCAAATCAAGATGGCTCCCGAGGATGTAGCACTTACAGCCTTCAGAACGCCTATTGGGATCTTCTGCTACACAGTGATGTCATTTGGGTTAAAGAACGTCGGAGCAACATACCAACGTGCAATGATGAAAATTTTTGATGGCCTCATTCACAATCAAGTAGAAGGCTACGTGGATGATTTGGTCATCAAAAGAAAATAAAAAATAGACCATTTGTGCGATTGGAGGATTGTGTTCAAACGGTTACGAAGATATGTCCTTAACTTAAAATGCGCTTTTGACGTTATCTCCGGGAAATTTCTAGGATTCGTTGTACGTCATCGGGGAATCGAGATCAACCCAGATAAGATTAAAGCTATCTTGGAAATTAAAGCTATCTTGGTGGAAATTCCTCCTCCTAAAACCTTAAAACAACTACGTTCCTTCCAGGAGAAGTTGGCATATCTGAGACACTTCATTTCTAATCTCTCAGGTAGGTGTTAGCCCTTCTCAGCATTAATTAAAAAGGACGCCAAATTCATTTAGGAAGAGAAATGCCAGCGGGCTTTTAAGCACGTTAAACAATATTTAATGATGCCTCCTATTTTGGTAGCCCCTATCCCAAGGAAACCTTTGATACTTTATACCGCAGCCCTAGATGACCCTATTGGAGCCCTCTTAGCCCAAGTCAATGACGATGGTAAAGAAAATACACTATACTACTTGAGTCGTCGTCTGATATCGATGGAAGTAATATATCCACTTATTGAGAAGCATTGTCTGACATTAATTTTCACCACATAAAAGCTTTAGACATTATATGCGCTCTCATAAGATTACCCTAATTTTAAAAGTTAACACATTGCAATATTTGATGACCCAACCAACACTCTTCGAATGTCTAGCAAGATGGTCGATGATCTTATTACAATTTGATATAACTTTTGTTCCCTCCGTGCTATCAAGGGACAAATTTTAGAAGACTTTCTCGCCGCACACCCACTGTCAACCGGGTCCCCTCTCGACGACGAACTACCAGATGAGCAATTGTTACAAATAGAATTCTCTAGTGCGCAACGCGCAACAATGTACTTTGACGGTGCTTCATCAGCCAGAAAAGACAAAGGATCAGGCACAGTCATACCAGGCAAAGCAGGAATACCAGGCAAAGCAGGACAGGAATTGATTTGATCTTTATCATGCCAGATAAGGGTATGTTGAGGTTCTCATACCACCTGACAGAGCCATGCACCAACAACGAAGTAGAATATGAAGCCTTGATCACCGGATTAGAGTTGGAAATCTCAATGGATATAACAAATATTGCCATCTACGGTGACTCTCAACTCGTCATCCAGCAAGTCACTGGACAATATAAAATTCTAAAATCAAGACTAACAGAATATCACCGATACACGTTCAAGTTAATGGAGAAAATCCCCTACGTTACTTTTTACCAAATTCATAGGGGACATAATGCCCATGCCAACGCTCTAGCAAAACTCGCTGCAAAACTCGCTAAAGAAAAACTCGCTAAAGAACTGGCGTGTCCCCCAGAGGATTCCATTGAAATCTCAGTACAAGGAAGACAAATTCTGTCTTAAATGGACCTCGATAATCTACACAAGCTCGAAAAGGAAGAAACAACGATTACAGTTGCGGATATCAATGAAAATTGGCGCAAGCCATTAATAGAATATTTGCATACTAGAAAGATTCCGGAAGACAAGTTTGAGGCACATCACATTACAAAAAGGGCTATGTCATACGCCTTGGTTGGTGATGTCCTCTAAAGAAGTTCGTTCAACCATATGTGGTCACGATGCCTAAATGCCTAAGCAAAGCCAAAGCCCACGCCTTGGTTGGTGATGTCCTCTAAAGAAGTTCGTTCAACCATATGTGGTCACGATGCCTAAGCAAAGCCAAAGCCCGAAATATCATCAAAGAAGTACATGCCAGATTGTGTGGCACTCACTAGTCAGGACCAAAAATGAAAATAAAGATCAAGAGACTAGGATATTATTGGCCCGCAATGATGTTCAACTGCATTGATACATCCAGAAGATGTCACTAGTGCTAAATACGTGGGGTGGTCTTGCACCAGCTTCCGAATGTGCTACACCCAACCATTGCATTGTGGCCATTCGAGTGTTAGGGCATGGATATAATAGGTATGATAGACCCTCCATCTTCAAAAGAACACAGGTTTATACTTGCCGCTACAGACTATTTCTCCAAATGGGTAGAGACAATGCCGCTAGGAGAGATTACGATACAGCACGTCCATCATTTCTTCAAAAGCCAAGTCATCTACCGTTTTGGAGTACCGCGAAGAATAATTTTCGACAATGAGACAGCTTTTAAAAGCACAATGATCAACAATTTCGTCAAAATACATGGGATAGATTGAAGATACTCTACAATTTACTATCCCAGAGCAAACAGATTGGCTGAGGCCTTCAACAAAATATTGGTATAGATTTTAAAGAAAACACTGGATGAAAATAGAAGAGATTGGCACAACATATTGCTAGAAGCTTTGTGGGCCTACCGAACGACATTCAGGACTCCCACTCAGTGTACACCCTACATGCTCGTAAACGGGTCTGAGGTCATGCTACCGTTAAAAATTAAGACACCAAACACCTTCTCTCAGAGTCGCTGTCGCCAACCAACTCACAATAAAAGAAAGTGCAAAGCTCAGGCTCGGGGAACTAGAGAGTCTGGAAGGAAAACGACTTGAAGCACAACAACATCTGAAACTTTACCAGGCAAAGATGGTACAAGCTCATGACAAATTGGTCCGCCCAAGGACATTTCTAATTGGTGACCTTGTCACCGTGCTCAAAAGGTCTATTCTTGCACGTCGCAAGATAGGTGAAAAATTCGAGCCAACTTGGGAGGGACCATTTATCATTGAAAAGGTCTACGTAGGAGGAGCCTACTAGTTAATAGACTTTCGGGGTGAAAGACCCATGCTACCAATCAACGGACGATACCTGAAGACATATTGTACAACTTGATACTGCTTGCCTTCGCTTGATTTGAAATTTTGAAAATTTGATTGTTTTGGGGTTATCTATGTCGCCAAACATCTGTGACCGGGTCCAAAATTTTTGTAACAAAATTAACCTCAACATAATAAAAAAAAGAGTTTTTTTTAAAATTGGACACCTCAATTTTCTCTTTTCAAACTTAATATGCTACTAATTTAAATAAAATTCACACATAAATAAACGATCTCTTCACCAAAATAAACAAAAATTTCCTTTAATAAATACTTTATTTTGTTCTTGTTTACACTAAGTTTCAGCCCACTGACACTTTTCCTATCGTCTGTAGAGAAATGTAAGGCCAGAGGCTGATCTTCACCTTTAAAGATGGCTACAATCTCGCACTAAATGAAGAAATTACACCGCAAGGCGGCATTATAGATTTCGACATGGAATTTAACCAAGTCGGCATGGATTACAAGGGCCTTTGATGAATTTTGTCAGTCGACAAAAAAAGGAAGGGCTGCCCTCATTACAAAGCGTGGCCACCAAAGACAATGCATCACTGAAAGGAAAGAACGTGATGGTACAACAGGATCCGATGGAGGGGCCAAGGCGTTTACCATCCATGATAGCTACGCTGACTGGGAGCCTAGTTGCTGCTGATAATGAAAGGATATCATTTGCTCCACTATGAAGAACAAAGTGAAGAAACGCCAGCCGACAGAAATAGAGAGCTTTCTTACGAGAAGAGAAGAGACATCTGAAAGAGGCAGACAACTTGCTCACTCTTATTCTTGAGGGACACATTTATGATCCGGGCATGAAAGAGACCCCCTCCAGCCAACCCGCTACGGATGAGGAGTCCGAGTTTGTTACAAAGTCAAAGATACTACCAGCCTTAGATGTTCTGTGTACGGGTTGCCCTACCTACAATGCCGAAATACCTTGCCGAAATACCGGCCCGAGCGTCAGCTACAGGGGCATTCGTGGAGTTCCCGGACTGCAATCTCCTATATCTACAACACAACAGCGCATTGAAGGAATATGCATCTACCGATGATGGATCTCAGACTACTGGTTACCTGATAGAGGCAGAGTCATATGTCCCAAAGAAGAGGCAGAGTCATATGTCCCAATGGATGCAGAGCCATATGTTCCGAGGGGTACAGAGCCATACGTCCTAATCTGTCAGACGTAGAATCATACATTCCGTTAGAGCCAGAGACAACACCAGCTTGGGTTCTCGCTGATATTCAAATGAGGTAATACCCGAGACAACTGCCGACTCCCAGTAAGGTGGAATATTATAAAATGAACAAAGTAAATAAAAGAGACTTCAAATTCTACAAAGAAGTACACGAAAAATTCATCAACATACTAGAGGGATTAGAACTGTATACTAGAGTCTTCTCAGAGACTGACGAACAAAGTATTCTTGACTGCATTTTTTATTTAAGGGACAAAGGTCAAGCAGGTTTACTTATGGAAAGGACATATTCTGAGCCAAGGAAATGGATGTGAGGAAAGGGGAAGATTACTATCCAGTGTGGCTGCAGCTATAACTTCATAAATGATAGACAAGGGAATCCGTCTGGGATCCTCAGACACGATCAAGAAGATCCACTACCACCAAAGATAAAGTGATGATCAAAATAATGGTCAGATGGAGTGTTCTACCCGCTACCTGCATTCCAAATAATTGTATTATCAACATCTATGATGAGAGTGATTGCATACATCCACACATCGACCACCATGACTTCATGAGGCATTTTTGTACGGTCTCATTCATGAGTAAAAGTAACATCTTATTTGGGAAATAAATTGACATCGTCGGCACTGGTGAGTTCAGAGGCTCTGTGGAGGTTCCGCTACCAGTTGGCTCAGTGCTTGTTTCTAAAGGCAACAGTGCCGACGCTATCAAGCATTGCATTCTAGAAAAGCAACACTGCAGGGTGTCCGTAACCTTCTGATGGATGGATGACAGCAAAATGTCACACGAATTTCAGCCAGATCCAGAACTGGAGGAACTACTGCCTTACAAACTATGAGAGGGTTGCATCTCTGAGCGCATGCAAAGGGAACTCTTATCCTGAAGCGTGGCTTAGAAGGTCAGCTCGATTAGGAGCTCGTCACAGTAGGAACAGAAAGTCAGAGGATTCCTTTCTATTTTACTTCATTACAACAATGTGATATGTACCAAAGATGCTCAACCTATAATGTGTACTTGGCATGAGATATTTTGGATGTACTCTGATGCATTTCGCATATTGTACTTTTTGAGCCATTGGCCTACACTTGATATGTAACATTTTTCTTGGAACAAATTAATGATGTTTCGCTCAAAAATGTGTCTTTTTGTCAATTGCCTTTTGTGCGATAGATGAAAGCCATGAACCACACATTGGTTCAGAATTACAACGAACAAAGAACAAAACGATAAAAAATTTCTTTTAACTATAATAAAATTTAAACAAAAATAACCAACAAACAAACAACAAAACAACTCTCTCTTAAAAAAAATCAACTAACTAAAATTAAATTTTGAAACCATATTTTGAAAAATTTAAATGTGGTAAAAACAAAAAGAAAAGAAAATAAATCTATTGAGTGGATTTTCTCACTATTGAGTTGATTCTCTTGATTTTGAAGTTTCTTACTCTTTGCTCGCGCAACACGACTATTCTTGTCTGCACTAATTTTCTTCACATCCCCGTGGAATTTCACATTTTGCACAAAGTTCCACAAAATTCTACATTTCTTCCTCAAAAATGTCAGTCTTTTCACGTGACACTTATCTTTGGGTTTAACACCATCAATTCTCATTTTCGAATCAACCCCTAATTTCTGATTCACTACCATTAAGGTCAGTCCTTACCTTCTGACGCTCTCTTTTGAGATTGATCCTTACCTTTCAATTCTCATTTTTGAATCAGCCCCTAATTTCTGATTCACTACTTTTGAGGCCTGCTCTTACCTTATGACGCTCTCTTTTGAGATTGATCCTTATCCTTCAATTCTCATTTTCAAATTAGTCCTTAACTTCTGATTCACTACTTTTGAGGTCACTACTTTTGAGGTCGTTGAGGTCGGTCCTTACCTTCTGACGCACTCTTTTGAGATTGATCCTTACCTTTCAATTCTCATTTTCGAATCAGCCCCTAATTTCTGATTCACCGCTTTTAAGTTTGGTCCTTACCTTCTGACGCTCTCTTTCGAGATTGATCACTACCTTTCAATTCTCATTTTTGAATTATTCCTTAACTTCTGATTCACTTTTTTGAGGTCGGTCCCTACCTTCTGATGATTTTGAGATTGATCATTAACTTTCAATTCTCATTTTTGGAATCAGTCTTTAACTTCTTATTCCTTTCCTTTCAAGACCAGTCCTTAATTTCCTGCTCTCTTTTGAGATTGATCCTTACATTTCAATTCACATTTCCGAATCACTCCCTAATTTCTGATTCACCCTTTTGAGGGCAGTCCCTACCTTCTGGCGCTCACTTTTGAGATTGATCATTCTCTTTCAATTCGCATTTTCAAATTAGTCCTTAAATTATGATTCACCTTTCTGAGGTCGGTCCCTACCGTCCGACGCTCTCTTTTAAGATTGATCACTACCTTTTAATTCTCATTTTCGAATCTCATTTTCGAATCATTTTTCGAATCATTCCTTAACTTCTGATTCACCTTTTTGAGGTTGGTCCTTACCTTCTGAAGCTCTCTTTTGAGATAGATCATTAACTTTCAATTCTCATTTCAGAATTAGTCCTTAACCTCTGATTCACCCTTTTGAGGTCGGTGCATACCTTTTGACGCCTCTCTTGTGATTGATCCTTAACTTTTTATCCTTATTCTGGGATCAGTCCCTTACTGTTGGTTCCTCTCTTTTCATGATTAGTCCTTAACTTTCAAACCTCTTCTAAAATTAATACCTAAATTTCAAGTCCCACCCCGGGGTCAGCACTTACACACTAATTCCCATCTTCTATAAATTCCTGAAATCTCCAAACTCAAAATCCACTTTCCAATCCCTAACGAGAGTCCCTACTTCTTGACTTTGATCAAATATTCACCTGCTATATTCCCAAGCGGAAGCAAATAGCACACACAATCCCACTCCCCTTCTATGTCTCTTGACTTAGGAGTTTGTATTGGTTTTGTTGATCTCGTCGGTCAACGCCAATACGCGCGGTGTGCTTGCCCAGCACACCACCCCTATTGGGGGTCCATTTTTTGAACTCATTTTTCGTTGAGGTCTAGTGTTCCTCTTTGGTAGCCTAAGGTCTAGCTATAGGACTTCTAGCACTTAGTAGATGGGGTCACTATGGTGGAGCTCAAGAAGAGTTCCTATAGGAATTTTGGACCTTAGGGCTGGCCTTGGGTGTTAGTTTAGAGCTAAGGCACTCACCAGAAATCACCTCACTCATAACCAGTCACAAGCACAAATCAAAATTTCTTGACTTTGATCCATCGATACTTTTGGGATACTCATGTAGATGGTCCCCTAAACCCACTGGCTCTAGGCTAGGGTTTAACTAAGACCAATATATAGAGGACCCAAAAATGGGTTTTTCATTGGTCTATGGCTTATTTATGGTGGTTGGCACCCCAACTCTACCAAAATGCCCAACTTAGCCTTTTGCCCATAAACTCCCCCAAATTACCTAGATACCCTTGGGACCTTAAATTTGGCCAAAAATCCCAAATTTACCCAAAATACCCAAATTTGTTCAAAAATCATTTCAAACCTTTTGAAAACACCAAAATTACCCTAAATCACCAAAAATTGCCAAATTACCAAAATGCCCCTCCTTAGCCCAAAATCCCAAAAATTCCAAAAAATTCCAAAAAATTTCAAATATTCCCAATTTCACTTTTCTCAACTACACATGACCAAATTTGGCCATTTTGACCATTTTGACCAAAACCCTAAAATTGCCTTTAAAGGCCCAATATCCCCAAATCCACCTCAAATGTCAATCAAATTTGTCCCATTTTCCCCAAATTGGAATCTTAAACTCAAATTCACCTTCTATATGAACAATTTAAACCAAATCCAAGCCCAATTGGCCCATTCTTTGAGCCCAATTTTGATCTAAATCAAAACCCCCAATTTTGGCCCTATGACTTGGTTCCACCAAATTGAACCCTATGGCCCACTCCATTGGTCCCAATTTAGACCTTAAACTCTTCATAAAATTCCTAAAAATCAAAATTGACTTTAAATTGGTTTTGGTGAAGCCTCAATTTCATTTAATTTCAACCTAAGTCATTTCAACCTAAGTCAGTCTAAAAATCCCCAATTTTGCCCCAAATTGGCTATGTCTCCAAGGTCCACCAAATTGAATGCCTTAGCCCTAAAATTGGCACCCAATTTATGTTGAAAAGTCTTCATGTCATTCCTATTGACCATTATTAACAATCAATTTGGACTCGATTGTTGGGAGTTAGATTCATTATGCAAGCAGTCTGGAGTTAAATTCGATTGCTGGGAGGAGATACTGCAGCTACTCAAGCCCATTACTAGTGTCAATGTGAAGTACTAGTTACATCATTCAATTTTTGGCCGGAGTGGTGGATTTTCTAGCAATTTAGATGCTTCTACATCTTGAGCTTCTACTTCACGTGTTTCTACATCATAAGGTCAGACTTGTGGATTTGATTCTCAATCACAATTATTGTAGAGGATATTGGACAATGTTAACTATACCAGTGATAAGGTATTAAATTTAAAAAAAATTTTAGAACATATAGATGAGAAGACATAGTGATTGTGAGAAAAAATTCCCCTCATATATGGAAAACCTCATGAGAGGTGACCAGAATATAATTTTGCCGCAACATCCAAAATATCTACATATGAGCTTATAGTTGTTTGGCATAGTGATGAGAGTGATGTTGAGGAGGAAGAGGTTGATTAGACTGGTTCTATAGTTTATTTTAGTTTTTTATATATTATTGTGAACTTTTTGTAGTATAGTTATACTGTACATATTGTTTTGTTTGTTTATTTGAGGCTGATAGTTTAGTTTGTGTTTTGTTTCGTTGGACACTGTTGTGATGTACTTATGTTTTTATGAGTATTTATGTTTTATCTTTGTGGTAGCAATTGTTTTAACTGTGTTGTTTAGTGTTTTTAGTTAGTTTGTGCTGAACTTAATTCTGAATCCTAGGAAGTTTTAGAATATTGCTAATTTTCACTTAAAAACTTCATGTTTAAAATTTTCAAATTTCTACCAGATATTTTCTTTATGTTGCAGTTGTGAATTTTTTTAGTATGTTTATTTGTTTTTATATTATCCTCGACTGCATAGAAGTTTAATGAATCTCTATATGTTAAGTAAACTAAAATTTGATCAATAGAAGTTTAATGAATCTCTATATGTTAAGTAAATTAAAATTTGATCAATTTAATTTTACTCCTGATTTTAATTTTTGTACTTGTATATTTAGGATGTAAAAATTCCTGCAAGCATGTTATTTTCAGTTTTAATTCCTGCTTATATATATGATGCTAAAATTTTTTATCTTATAAAAAATATAAGTTTGAGGGGGAATGAAAATTTTTTATAAAAACTTGAAATTTATTTGTTCTTTAATATATATCAAATAAATTTGATTTTAGTTTGATAAATTTGATTTTAATTTGAAGAAAAATGATCATGTATATGAAGTTATATTAGGGAATTAAAATTTTGAATATGGAAATGAGTAAAAGAATTTAGTTAAAACCTATACTAATGAAAAAAAAAACTTAAAGTTAAAAACATTTAGTGTGGAAATGATAAATATTTAAATATTGTGTAACTATCATTAAATCATTAATAGGAGAAATTATATTTTTGAAAAATGTAGAAGAATTAGACTTTTATTTTCAATACTTAACTTTTCTTTTTTGAATGTAGGTTTCAAAACTATTATTCTTTTTTAAGTAAAGGAAATATATCAACTCTTTGCTTTAGGAAAAGAAGAGTGAAATTCAAAATCATTAAAGGTCTATCTAGACATAGTAATACATGCTTAAATAAAGAAAAGAAAAAAGAAAAATTGAAAAAGGGAGGAGAAGCTTGAGGATTAGTGCCGAATAGAAATTTTGTTCCACATATGATCTTTTTAAAGTGTAAGACTTGAGAAACTCTTATGCTTAAAGATATAATGTAGTAAGTAAAATTATGCTTAATAAAAATTTTTAAATGAAGAAGATAGAATGCCTAAACTCTATATTTGGAGAATTTATAATATTTTTGAACTAGATAGAAACTCATAATTTCATACTTCTTTACATTAAAAATTTATAAACTCTATGTTGATCTCATTCACTAATTTATTTTCTAAATTGGACTACTATATTTCTACATCAAGATTTTAAAATATCCTAAAGAAACTCATATGTAGAATCTACTTATTTAGTTTTTAAAGGAATGGAGTGTCACTTGAGAACAAGTAACATTTTAAGTTTGAAGGATTTTGATACACCTAAAATATATAGTCTTTATGTACACATTTTTATACCTATTTTTGAGATATTGCACTTTATTGAAAGGTATTTGTGTGTTTTTCTTTCACGTAATATCAATTGCATGAAAAGTGGTAAAAGGAGTGCAAAATGATCAAATTTGGAGCAAAAATGAATAAGGTGCAAAATTGAACTGAGGCGCCTAAGCGCCTAGGACTGGCGCTTACGCCCCAGTTAAATAGAGAGAGCTGCGCCTAAGCACCAGGTACCCCATGCTTATATGCCAGAAGTAGTTATTTGATGATTCATTGAATTTGGACGAATTTTTTAAGAGGTGTTTGAAGCAACCCTTGGTAAAAACGTGGGAATTATTTAATGGAAATGAAAATTCATTCAATTGGCTTTTGAAAGAAGGCAACTTCTAGAAGATTCATTGAATGGGGACACAATTTGAAGAGACACCAAGGAATATTTTGGATTTTAATAAAAGAAGACTTCAATCATCCACGAAAGAGGCCAATCACCATCATCCATCCAGACCGACCAGTGCCAACCACCACGTATGTCGTTGTTTCCGCCCACCTTTTCGCTTTATTTTGAGTGTATTTGGTATTATGAGTGAAGGAAGAGATTCAAAGGAACTTCAAGTCATTTTGTGGAGAGAAATTTGAGAGAAGTTTTTATCTTTGTGACTACATTTGTTTTTAAGTTAGACTTCTTGTTTGTGTGAAGGATTTCTACTTTCAAACTCAAGTGTGGTTGTGTTTTCTTCATGAATTCTTAATATTTTTCTTTATCTTTTTTCCTTAAAATGATAAGTGATTAATTATTGGAGGAAAGTTGTGTGAAGTATTAGACTTTAATGTTGGAACAAGTTGTGATAATTTTAAACCTTGTACTTCATTTACTTCTTATTTGGCCAATTAAAATGTTAATACCTTTTGTGAGAATATGTAAGATCCGAGATGGTATTGTCTCAGTCAAAAAATGGTATGAACCACATTCAATTTCATGGATGAGAGTGTAGTTCATTGGGTTGAGTTCAAATAAATAGGGAAATAAACTTTAAAGGGTGTAGAATTAGAGGACTTTAGCGTGATAGGCTAAAGCTAAAAGTTTGATTTATAGTTTTAGGTTTTGATAGGAGATGTTAGCCCCCAGGTGGAGGGAGAAGAGGGAACTCTAGAATGAGAGTTAGTATCTTACTTACCTAATCCGTCTTCAAGACTACTCAAATTATAGATTAGTTAATGTTATTTATAGCATCTCTAGTAAGGTTAAAGAATATTATTGCTCTTATTTGACACAACACAATTAGAATAATTTCACAACAAAATTCCTATACTTGTTACTGATTCATGATAAGGAAAAAGATATTTTATTTATATTGTCTTCATCTTGCAATTATCTTGTTAAGTTATTTAGTTCCTTAATTTATTTTCAACTACCAAAAATTATAAAAAGACTTGAACTTTCCTTCGTATTTTAGTATCTAGAGTTTAAGTAGGAAAATTTTGCTAAGAAGAATTTTGATTATCTAATTTCTCATGTTTTATAAAGTGCATATTTATTTTCCCTATGGGTTCGATATTCAGGGCTTAATCAAAAAATTATATATTACTTGATAATGATATGTATACTTACGTAGTATCCTGTATTAAATAATATAATTGTATTCTTTGTTGCTCTAAAATTAAGAATTTACGTAGCTTTTTCTTAGGATCAAGTTCTTGGCTTTGTTGTAAGTTAAGAATTATAAATAAGAAAATAAGCATATAATACATCGCATTGACATCTATAAAGAGAATCGGGATCAGGAACCCCGTGGGGATCTTAAGATACGATGAGGTGGATCCCCCATCGTCCATAATAAAATGAATGATCAAGATAATGGTGAGATGGAGCGTATTGCCAGCAGATTGCATCCCAAAAAATTGTATCATCAACATTTGTGAGGAAGGGGGTTGCATTCCTCCCCACATAGATCATCACAATTTTTTCAGACCGTACTGTACAGTTTCGTTCACGAGCAAGAGCAATATCCTATTCGAAAAAGAGATAGATATTGTTGGACCCGGAGAGTTCAGAGGTTCAGTTGTAATTTCACTATCGGTTGGCTCAGTGGTAATCCTGAAAGAAAATGGAGAAAATTTAGCAAAGCATTGCATTTCTGGAGTGTTACGACGTAGGGTTTCCATCACTCAAAAATGAATAGGCGACAATAAGGTGTCATACGAATTTCAGCCAAATCCAAAATTGGAAGAGCTGTTCCCGTATGAGCTATGAGATAGTTGTACCTCTAAGTCCACGCGAAAGGAACTCTTATCCTGATGCGTGGCTTAGAAGGTTAGCTTGATCACTAGCTTACCCTACGAGATGGATAGATAGATGAGGAAGATGGATAGTTGTCACTCTTTTGTATTGGATCAGAGTAGAGCAAATCTGATATATGATATTTTAGATGTACTCAACATGTTGCCTTTTGATAGTTCCAGCATGACCAGTTGTACCACATATTTGAAGCAGAATTAATGAAGTTTCTTTCAAAATTTCAACATATTTGTTGAATTGCTTTTTTGTGCGATTGATGAAAGTTCGCATAACCACATGTTGGTTCTAAATTATAACAAACAAAGAACGATACAAAGAAAGTCTAATAATAAAATAAAAATTCAAAATTATAAGATTAATTGATGAGAATCAAATTTGAAAAGCTTTCCTGATAATAAGAATGATAGTGATGATAACAAGAAAAGTGTTAAAAAAGATAAACCAATTCACCTTGAGCTTTGAATTTCCACACTTTTCACTTTTGTAGAACAAATTTTCACAATTCCTATGAAGTTTTACACTCCTCATAAAAATCCCACAAATCTTTCTGCACCACTGACAATCTTCACATTTCACATATGCATAAACTTAGCACCACAAAATCTCTACACTCTTCTCACAATGTATTCAGTGTCAGTACCTAAATTTTGATTCCCTTCTGGTACCTCTTTGGTTGGATATGAGTCTCTGAGCTTTCCTTCATAATATAGTTTGTCACCTATTTTTTTAAAAATGTGAGTCCCTGTTCTTTCCTTCCTAATGTGACAGAAATCTTTGAGATAGGTATAAGACCACCTTAAATGGAGTAAGACATCATATTCTCATCTTTCAAGATCGGTCTAAGGCCACCTTAAATGAAGTAAAGCACCTGATTCTCTACACAAATCTTTGAGATAGGTATAAGATCACCTTAAATGGAGTAAGGCATCCTGTTCTCATCTTTTGAAACCGGTTTAAGGTCACCTTAAATGGATTAAGGCATTTGATTCTCTACAGAAATCTTTGAGATGGGTGTATGACCACATTAAATGGAGTAATACATCCTATTCTCATCTTTCGAGATTGGTCTAAGGCCACCTTAAATTGACTATAGCATCCCGTTCTCTACATAAATCTTTGAGATAGGTGTATACCACATTTAATGGAGTAAGAAATCCTATTTTCATCCTTCGAGATCAGTCTAAGGACACCATAAATCGAGTAAGGCATATGATTCTCTACACAAATCATTGAGATATGTATAAGGCCATCTTAAATGGAGTAAGGCTTCTTATTCTCATTTCTCTGCACTTTCGTTACCTCTTAGGTTGAATGTGAGTCCCTGTGCTTTCCTCCCTAATGTGACACAAATATTCGAGATAGGCATATGACCACCTTAAATGGAGTAAGGCATTTTATTCTCATCCTTAGAGATCGGTCTAAGGTCACCTTAAATGGAGTTAGGCATCTGATTCTGTACATAAATCCTTGAGATAGGTGTACGACCACAATAATTGGAGTAAGGCATCCTATTCTCATCATTTGAGATCGGTCTAAGGCCAACTTAAATTGAGTAAGGCATCTAATTCTCTGCGCCAATCATCAAGATAACTATAAGGCCAGCTTAAATGGATTAAGGCATCCAATTCTCATTTCCTTGCATTTTTGTTACCTCTTGGGTTGGATATGAGTCCCTATGAATTTCACCCTAATTCAATCTCTACACATATTTTTGCCTTCCGAAATTAAATTTTTCACACAATCAAAATCAAAATCGGAATTAAAAGTTAGAACATTGAAATCAAATTAAATCTTCTTTGTGGTCATAGGTTTCCATGATGGCTGTCTCTGCAAATTTGTCATGTATCCCCTCACTTGGGTTAACAAGCACAAATCACCTTGTGAATTGCCATTTCACTCTTGAAATTGACATTATGAAGGTACGCCCACTAATCCTCAATGAGAGTTTTGGAGTCCTCAAATTTGGTCAAGGATTTGTTCAATACTCCCTAGCAGAAACTTTCTTCACATTTCCTCTTTTTTGCTCTGAGCATGTTGGCTTGGACAATTGTGTTTGCTTTATTGATCTCTTCGGCCAACACCAATAGGTGCAGTGTGTTCTTCCAGCACACCACACATATTGGGGGTCCATTTCTTGACCTCACTTTTGTTGAGGTTTAGTCTTCCTTCTTTTGGAGCCTAGGATCTAGCCATAAGAGTTTCTTGTTGACTATCCTAGAAGAAAATTGATGGAGCCCTTACCATTAGAAATTCCAAATGCTTTTTTGCTCTTCTTGGAGTTCCACATGTTAGTTCTAACCCTAGCACTTAGTAGGATGAAACTAATATAAGGAAGCTCAAGAGAGATTCCCTCTCTGACCTTAAGATGGACCATGTGTGATACTTCTTGGTCTAGTACACACACACTTGCAATTCACACTTAAACTTGCCACCTTGAACCCTAACCTACATATGTCTAGTTTGGTTCCCTTGCCTCTTTGGAGACTCATGTAGGTGGTCCCTCAAACCCTTAGTCTTTGGCTAGGGTGGATAGGACTAGCACATGGAGGATCCAAAGTAGGGTTTCTATGGTCTCATGGCACCATGATGGTAATTTTATGATCAGCCTTCCCATCAAACCTCAAACTTACCCAAATTTCAATTTTTGGCCTTTTAGCCCTAAACTTCCCCAAAATTACCAAAATTACCAAATTGCCCCTAGAACCCTAAAAAATCAAGGTTGACCCAAATCCCTCAATTTTAATCAAAAATCATTTTAAATCATTCCATACCATCAAAATTACTCAAAAAATACCTAAATTTTCATATCTACCAAGATACTCCAAAATTTGACAAAATTACCAAAATGCCCATGGTGGCCCAAAATTTCCCAAAACCTCCAAAATAATTTCAAGCACCTCTAAACTATTCTTGACCAGTCATTGGGTCCAATTTGACAAAATTGTCCCATTTTGACCAAAATTCCAATTTTTCTCTTTAAGACCCAATTACCCCAAATTACCCTACTTTCCATCAAATTGATTTCAAATTTCCTTAATTTCAAATCTACATGAAAAATTAATATGTTCAAATTCCATTGTAATCAAGTCGAAGCCCAATTTGGATAGCCGAGGATCAATCTCCTAAATCAAAATCCATCATGCATGTTTAAAAAGCCCATACAATAAGCATCTTTAAAAGCTCATTCCATAAAATTGAAAAGCCAAAATCCTAGCCCACGTGACAAATTTTCCCTCCGCATCATCCTTTTGATGAGACCATGTATCATGGAATCATATCATACATTCATTCGAGTTTTTATCCAAATTAAACAACATGTCATACTTCTCCAAAATTTATGAAAATCCAAAATTCCATTTTCATGGAATAGCACCATAGCAACTTACATGGCATGGCATGTCCCATGGAGCCTTCCATGGCCATCCCAATATAAATTTGCCTAAATTTGGAAAGTTGAGGTGAACACTCTTCCTTTTCTCCCTCATTTGGGTTTACCATTTTCATGAAACAATTAAACTCTTGCCCAACCACCAAAATAGCCATTTGACCTTATCTAAACCTTGCTTGGGGTCAGTCCAAGCTACCTAGCTACCAGGGAACCAAACCCAACACTTGGACCAAGAGGTTAGACCCAACCTAAACCAACTTACCCAAACCTCAATTCCCCCTTTGATTTTCACCTTGGAGCTCATCTTAAACCGAAGTGAATTGACTCCACAGTACCCCTTACTTCACTGAGCCTGGAAGTGACCTGACCCTGGCCAGCCACCACATCAGTTGCCAGAAAACACCACACCCAAAATGCCCCAAATGGTTAAAACCCAAAATTAAACTCATATGAGTTGTGCCATTGTTATTGGTCACTGAATTTTTTCTTCCCTCCACCTAAGCAACTTCCTTGCCACCACATCTAGCTCTGATAGCCACCACAACCTCCTATACAAATAAGACCACCCCCACGACCAAGAAGAGGTGTGTGCACAAACTCTAACAAAACACTGCCAAAGTACTCTCAGAACTTCTAGCAAGCTGGAGAGGCTCAGTCCATCCATTTTCAACCCCTCATCCTCACTGCAAAACGTTAATTTCACTAATAAAATTCAGGATTTTTCATGGCCACCCCACCAAACTCACTCAAACTCTAAATTAAAGCGCTCTTAAGCTTCACCAGAGCATAAGAAGAAGTTTCCCACTTAAGCCCCATCATCATGAGCATTCTAACCTAGCCCTAGACCAAGCACAAATAACCCATTAATCAAATTCATAGTTGGACTTGATCTCAGCTCAAATTGACACTTGGAGGAGGTTTTCCATCTCACAGCGAAACTCGGGAACAAATCTAGTTGAGGCTACACCTCTTGGGCTAAGGTATGGACCATTTTCCTGAAATCAAGCTCGATTTGTTCCTTTACAAATAAAAGTTGCATTTCATACTTGATTAACCATATAGATAGGTTTTCTTTGAGTAGATGATGCTTTAGAAACAAACCACATGTAGTTTGGTTAAGAATCGAGGGAGAAATTAGGTTTAGAAAATGGACGGTTTAGTGGTTAGGACGATCGGGGATGATGAATGGATGCAGTCTGTTTAGCATGTGTATTGATCCAACAAGCGAGACGACATCAGACGAAGAAATGGTGCATGAATGCATGACCGTGTGGCCAATGAGGTGGAAAGTGTATCTTATCAGGGAGCATCGCATGGGGCTTAATGCGTACAAGGATTGTGTGGTGGCTGACTGGTTTATGTAGAAAAATAAGATTTAATGATTTAGTTAACTCACTGAACTTAGAAAATCCATATCTTTGCGTATAAAAATGATAAAAATAGAAGGAAACTACCTTCTTGCTTAGATAACAAATCAGAAATCACCTCTAAGTGAAATAAAAATTAAAATTATTTAATTTAAATTTTATTTTTAATTAATTAAATACTTATAAACTTAATTAAATCATAATTCATTAAATATTAATCACCATGTCTTGAGAATTTGGGGGCATGAACTTCCTATCCTTGGATGTATTCCCTGGTTTTTCCGAAGTCAGAGATCACCTCTAAGTGAATAAGCCCTAATTTTAAAGATAAATCACCTTTGTTAATTAAAAAAACATAAAAATTTAAATATAAATAAAGAAAATTTAAAACTTTTTTTTGTAGGATCACTGTGATCAGAGGACCTTAGGAAAAATTTAAAATGGATTTAAATAATTGAAAATATCATTTTATGTATTTAAATCATTAAAGTGAAAGAAAAATTAAGTAAATCAAATATAAATAGAGAAATCACAAAAGATCATTCTATGCTATAAAAAATGATCATATTAGCATTCTGTAAAAATTTGAAATCATTTTGAATTAATTTACCCACTAAACATGATTTTTTAAGCTAAATATGATTTTTGCATTAAAATAATTATAATAAATTAACTCTAGTTATAAAAATTATGAAAAGTGATTTTCTAAGTTCCTTGCGATCAAGGGGATTTAAGAAAAATAAAATTTAAGTTAAAATAAATATTTTATTTTTTAGGTATGTTTTAAAATTTAAAAAAATTAAAAATAGATAAAAAACATCTAAATTGAAAAAGGCCCCAAAATGTCACAACTGGGTTCCTGGTCAATTGGCAGCAATTAAAATATTTTTTTCTAATTTGTTAAATAAAGGTAAAAAATTATAAAGGCTTAAAAAATTAATTTTCCATAATTTTGCACTAAAATAAATAAAATATACATCTCAAAAATATAAAATTTATTTCTTTGGTTTCCTTGGACTTAGAGAGATTTTAAAAAAATACAGAAATTTATTTTTAACTTAAATAATATTTTATATTTAATTAATACTCCAAATCATTAAATAAATACAATACTTAAAATAAAACTTAAAAAATCATGAAAAATGGTCCTAGTGGTCCTCTGACCTAGGTAAACCTTAGATAATTTTCCTAAGGATAGATAATTTTTTTTGTTGATTAAATGAATTAATATTGAAAATCTCTATTTCTTGAATAAAATAATTATTAAAAATCATATAAAAATTAGAAATTTATAATTTCTTCCCATGATATTTTAATTGACCCATGAGTGGGGTACTATAAAAATTTCAAAGTCATTTGAGTTCTATTTAATAAGTTATGAAGTGGAGAGCACTTAGGGTAAAATGGTAATTTTGAACTTTTTGTGCCTTAATAAAATTCTTGGATTGCTTAAAGGGTAAATCAGTAATTTTGATCATAGTGAGCTCTTTTCAATTATTGAAACATAAGGAATTAAATGGTAGAAATTGATACCTGACTTTCTACAATAAGGGCAAAATCGTGATTTCCTTAAATTATTATATTTGAGAGGTTAATTAAATTAAAAGATCCTAAGGCGAGGGGCTTGATTTTGGAAAATGATAAGTCACTAATTAAAACCCCCTATTTAATGTTTGAGTGATATTTTAATCATTGATAAAGATTAAAATACCATATAATTTAATATCTCTGGAATTTTTGAATTTATCCACACCTAAGTCTTAAGGGCTTAGTAGTGAACTAGGTTTAATTTGGATTTGCTTAACGAGGTTTAGGAAAGAATACCCAATATGAACTCTCAAGAGCATCAGTACTTGAAGCCTACTTTC
Organism: Phalaenopsis equestris; assembly: GCF_001263595.1. Classification (NCBI taxonomy): domain Eukaryota; kingdom Viridiplantae; phylum Streptophyta; class Magnoliopsida; order Asparagales; family Orchidaceae; genus Phalaenopsis; species Phalaenopsis equestris. Next base: position 233,530 of record NW_018165013.1, on the reverse strand, counting down.
CTTTCTTATATATAAACATTTTACAACAGCTTTCACAACTCCCCATCATACCTACACGTTTCCCCACATTTGGGATAGCAGATTGCAGCTACAGCTATAGGCAATTTCAGGTGCCTAGGTGCCTAGGGGCTAGCACCTAGGCGTCAAGCTCTTGGTTTGTTTAATTTTGCATGGGCACTTAGGCACCCAAATGTCTAAAACCTAGGCTCTGGTATCGTAATGCTTAGGAGCCCAATGGTTGGTGCATATGCTCCAACTGCTCAGGTTTGGAAGGCAGGAACTGCCATCTAGACGCCCTAACGCCTAGGAGCTAGTGCCACTTTCACCATTCAGCTCCAAGTCCTCTCCTAGCTTCCTCATTTCAATTAATTTTTTTTCCTACAACATAAACACAAGAAATACCTTTCCTAAAGTGAAATATCATCAATAGAAATATATAAAACAATAAAAAATTTTGGTTAACTTTTTCACGCATCAATTAACACTGTAGAATTCCTTGCTAGTTTAATTTTTGAAATCCCCAAGCCTGTTAATTATTATATACCCCAGTACAAGCCCAATATTTGTGTGCAGGGGACACCCCACTTTAGCTCCTGGTTTTATTCTTAGGGTTTGGTACAGTTGAACCCAACTGTCTCGGCTAAGCTGATTTTAGTTACCAAAAACCATTTTCATTTTTAGTTGGTATTTAAACCGATTCAGGGAGCTAGGGCTTGAAATTCTTATTTTATCCTTTGAGAATTGGTCAAAAATAACAAAATTAAAAGTTATATCCCCAACAAGTTACAAAATTGTATAATGAGAGATATGAGCTCGAGATATATTCCACTATTTCCTTATTTAATTGACAATGGTAAGTGACTATTGAACTCGTATGTTATCTATGGTTCTTAAATACAACACCCTACATAATTGGGATACGACATTAGCAAGAAGGACTCACCAACATCAACAATCAGGGACTGCTAGTCGTGGTAGACAATGATCAATATGAGGTGATTTACTATGGTCAGCAATAATAAAAACCGGAAGTTATTGCTAAGTTTTCCATAAGATGAATGTTAAGTCCGTATTTTGGACTTGATAACATTTAGAGGTCACGGATGGTGAAGAGTAAAGGCGGCCAAAAGTGATCAACAACCACTGATGGATGGTAGTCGCTAGTGGTCAAACAAGGTGGGAACTTACCAGCAAGTCGTCATTAGGCTCTCTCTTATTTCCCCGCTACTCCACCGCACCATCCCCACCCACCCACGCAACCCACCGCCACAGAGGAGATCTATTTATACATTTTTAGGAGGGACATTCAGATGTTTTGGGAAATAACACACCCAACAATCTAATCAGATAATACATAATGATCTTCTTTAATCAATTATGTTTATTCGATGATTTGATTACCTTAAAGAAGTTGGTGCAACGATCCCGAGTGTTTATACACAACAGTATAACAATGACTTTAATTATAATTTTCACTTTTATTTCCTTACATTGCAACAGAACCAAAAACTTGATCCTGAAGAAAATAAGAATTTAACTCTTTAATTTATATATCAAGATACTACACAAGTATACACATATGTATCAAGTAATATAGGACTTTTTTTTAAGACCTAAATATCGAACCCATAAGGAAATTATGCAATATGTACTATTAAATAACAAACTTTCTATTCTAAAAAGACAATTACTTAAACTATATATATTTTCACAGTACTAAAATTCAAATCTTATTGGTATTTTTAATATTTTGATAAAACTATAAAACTTCTAAAGATAACTTGAGTTTATGTAAAAGAAAATCATTTGATATGAAAATACCTTGCTCCTTACCATGAATCAGTAATAAGTATAGGGATTCTGTTGTGGATGTGTGCTACTTGTGTTGTACCAAATAGGAGCAATTATATTCTGTACCCTTACTAGAGATGCTATAAAGAACATTGGTTAATTTAAAGTTTGAATAATTCTGAAGACCGACAAGGTGGGGAAGATATCAACTCTCCCTCAATTCCCTCCATATGAGGGCTAACATCTCGTATCAGAACCAAAAATAATAAACCAAGTTGGTGGCTTTAACCTATCAGTTTAAAGTCCTCTAACTCTACACTCTTCAAAGATTATTTCCCAATTTATTTGCACTAAATCATATGAATTACATTCTCATTCATACAGCCTCATGTGATTCTGTCCAATTGTTGACTGAGACAATACCATCTTGGTTCTTACATGTTCTCACAAAAAATTTTAACATCTAGATGGGTCAGATCAAGAAGTAAATGAAGTACATGGAATTAAATCATCACAACTTCTTCCAACATTAATGATTAATACTCTCCACAACATCCATCCAACACTTTAATTACTTATTATTTTAAGGAGAAAGTTAAAGAAAACTACTCAGAATCCATGGAGAAAATAAAACCACACTTTAGTTTAAAAGTAGAAATAAAGCAGAAATCATCGTCAAAACAACAAGAAGTCTCGATTAAAACCAAAAGTAGTTTAAAACAAAAGATAAAAACTTATCTCAAATCCTCCACCAAACTCTTGAAGTTCCTTTGAATCTATTCTCTTTTACAACACTCAAAAAACACTAAAAACAAAAGGGATAAAGTAAATTTGTTTTGTGCCTGAAAATCTCTCCAAAACTATCTCTGAAAACACCTCAGGACTCCTCCTCTTCAAACTCTCCTCTTCAAACTTCCTCCTCTTCAAACTCTTTTCAGAACTTTCAAGCACCCTTTTCAAATGTCTCAACTTCCTTCTTTTATAAATTTCCCATGAGGTACCTTGGAAATTCTTCAAAATGTGTCCAAATTCATTGTATTCTCTAAGGGATGCCTCCTTTCACAAGTCTTTTAATAATATTTTTATTCCTAGTGGTCATAACCACCCAATTTAGCCAATAGTTGCCTCAAATGTCTCCTCAAAATTCAGCCAAATGAAAAAAACTGCCAAATTACTGCCTCTGGCGCTTAGGCGCGGCATTCTCTGTTTCACGGGCACGTAAGAGCCGGATCTGGCGCTTAGGCACCAAAACACTTTTGCACAAATTTTACATTTTTGCTCCAATTTTTTATCCTTTTTCACTCCTTTTAGCATTTTTCAACTTTTTACTTGTACCTGAAAGAAAAACACACAAATAGCTTCCATTAAAGCACAATATCTCAAAAATAAGAATAAAAATGCCTCTGAAAACACTATATATTTTAAGTGTATCAAAATCCCCAAACTTAAAATATTACTTGTCCTCAAGCGACACTTCAATCTTTAAAAACTTAATAAGAATGATATGTATATTTGTTTCTTTAGGAGTTACTAAAATTTAGATTTAGAAATATAGTAGTCCAATTTAGAAGAAATATTCAGTAAATGAGACCAATTTAAAGTTTAGAAATTTTTAATATTAAGAAAGATGAAAATATGAGTTCCTATCTAATTCAAAAATATTGTAGATTCTTCAAATTTAGAAATTAGTCCTTCTATTATCTCCACTTAAAAATTTTTATTAAGAATAATTTTATTTAATTTTACTTACTATATTATATCATACTTACTATATTATATCATTAAGCTTAAGAATTTCTCAAGTCTTATACTTTAAAAAGATCAAATGTGGAACCAATTTTTGATTAGACACTAATCCTCAAGCTTCTCCCCCCTTACTTTCTTTTTCTTCTTTTTAATTTTCATTTTCTTTTTCTTTTTCAGGCAAGGATCACTATATTTGGATAGGCCTTTAATGGTTTTGAATTCCACTTCTCCTTTCCTATAGCAAAGTCTTGATATAAATTTTTTACTTAAAAATATAATACTAGATTTAAAAATTATTTTCAACAAAAGAATTTTAAGTATTAAAAATAAAAGTTTAAATTTCTAAATTTTTAAAAAATACAATTTTTCTTACTGAAGATAGTTACATTATATTTAACATATTCTACACTAAAAATTTTTTAATTAAAAGTTTTTCTTTATTACTCAAAATTTTAACTAAATTTTCTTACTCATTTCTAAAATTAAATTTTACTTCCCTAATACAACTTCATATACATAATCATTTTTTTTCTTTTCAAATCAAATTCAATTGTAGCACATTTGAGAATAAATAAAATTCAAGTTATGAAAATAATTTTTATCCCCCCAAAACTTAAATTTTTAATAGATTAAACAGTTTAGCAGAAAATATAAATAAGCAGGAGTTAAAATTTGAAATAACATGCTTACAGGAATTTTTATATCCTAATTATACAAGTATAAAACTAAAAACAGGAGTAAAATTAATTTTTGATTAATTTTATATCATTTTATTTCATTTTAACATGTAAAGATTCAATAGACTTTTAAGTAGTGGGTATAAACATAAAAACAAACTAACACACTAACTTTAGTTTCTAGTCTCAACATAAAAACAAACACACTAACATGATAAAAGGAAAATACAGGGTAGCAGTTTTCTGAGTTTAAAATTTAAAAGTAATGTTAGCAAGACTTTCAACTTTTCACAAGACATAGAAATAATTTCAATCCTATCTAACTAAAATAATAATCGACACAGCAAAAATTACTACCTTAGAATTTTAAAACTAACTACTAACAAAACACAACGTCACAATACAATTAAACAAAATAATAGTTTCACACATCACAAAATCCAAACCAATACACAAACATACATGTTTCAAGTCCAAAACATAAAAACACATCATATCACCTGTCTTAAGTCCAAACATAAAAATAAACAACACATCACAAGTCTCAAGTCTAAAACACATAGCTTAACACATACTACAAACATAAAAACAAATCACTCAATTTTCATCCTCATCATCCTCAGAGTCACCGCTATTCCATTCATTTACAGGCTCATAATCAGGGTATCTAGGATATGGAGGAAATTGCACTCCTGGGTTACCCCTAATGAGGTTTTCCAAAGATGAATGAAATTTTTCTTCATAATCACTTTTTCTTTGGTTATACCCATCAATATGATCTGCAAAGCTTTCAAAATTTCTTACATTATCTGTGGTATAGTTGATATTGTCCATCATTCTCTGTAATAATTGAGTTTGAATTTTTGTGGACTCACCTCTAGAAGTAGATGGTTTTAAGGTAGATGGTCTAGATGTAGAAGCAGCAGACATCTCCATTCCATAGCTCCTTGAAAATCCTCCTCTCCAGCCAAAAATAGAATGCTCCGAATATGACATCACATTAACACTAGTAATTGGCTTTGAAGGCAACAATACTTCCTCCCAACTATCATATTTCACTCCAAACTGCCCACATAAAGAAAAGATCAAGGAAGGAAATCACAGACCTTTAGTAGTAGCGGCAGTGGCAGAACTGATGATTGTCTGATAAATCAACGGTCCAATGTTGATGCACTTTCCTTCCTGGATATAATAATTCAATGTTGCCTTCTCTCTGGTAACTTCACTGAGATGATTTGTAGGTAATAGACGGGTTGAAATAAAATAGTGCCACACCTTCTAATGTGCACTTAACTTTGACGTGGCAAAGTTGACTCTCCTCTCATTTGTGATCTTCTAGAGTACTCTTCCAACACTTAAATAGGAAATAATCTCATCTTGCTCTGTCTCATTCATACTATAATTCACATAAAAACACAAAGTCTCAGGTGGCAAATGGTAAAGCATATTGATTACCTCTAGTAAAAAAGCTACCAATTTTCCTCGAACCATAACTCGATCTTGTTCTGCCTGAGAGGGGTTTGCATAGAACTACCAAACTATATAAATAACGACCACACCAGAAAAATAATAGAATCGTTCCAACTATCGGTGAATGATAAGACCTTTTACAGATCCACCTGGACTTTTGAAACATCGCTCCTATATAAGTTTTCACGATTGCAGAGCATCACTGTACATATCTTGAGCTTTCAAACTCACAAATTTGCTTGAATCAAAATGGCTTTTTCCTTTTCTCCTCTTCATTCTTGGTGATTCTTGGTGTCATTCTACTCTTGGTGTCATTCTACAAAATTTCATAAAATTCCACAATAACTTCAAAAATCAAGCCTAAACTACTAAACTAAACATCCAAAAGCTTGAACTACAATTCCTATGCAATTTTCATAGATTTTTCCTCATTTTTCACCATGAATATTGAATTTTTTACTTCTTCCAAATGTACTCAAAATACATGGTGAAAATCCAAAATTTACATATAAATAAAGCTTTTACCTTAAGAAATCCAAATCTAGCAAATTTTTTTCAATTCCACCAAGAAATCTCCACTTAATAGCTTGCCCTAGCTCTCCAAATCATGAACTCGAGAGGAAGAAGATGGCAGCGAGGGTGAAAATGGTGATTTTTTGGTTTAGTTTTCACTTTTCACCATTCGCAAACCGGTTTTCATGAACTGGTGCTTAAGGGCTAAATTTGTCATAGTTTGCTTCTTTCATGTCATGGATTGTTATTTAAAACTTTATACAAGCGCTTAGGCACCAGTGCATGATTTTTGATATTTTTGAACTTATGTAAAATGCACTATTAGCCTAAATATACCACCTCTA